>NC_046660.1:19765866-19775299 GCF_010883055.1 Belonocnema kinseyi
GCAAGATGGGTGCCGCGTTTGCTAACAGTGGACCAAAACAAGTCATTCGTTGCGATGGCTAAAATCAACGATCTGAAGTTTGAATTGATGCCGCACCATCCCCACTCTCCCGACCTAGCCCCGAGTGACTATTTTCTGTTTCCTAACCTCAAAAGTGGCTTGGCGGTAAGAGATTTGCGGACAATGAAGAAGTAATCGAAGCTGTAAATGGGTATTTTGAGGAGCTTGATGAATCATTCTATAGAGATGGCATTACTAGACTAGAACACCGCTATGAGAAATGTATCAGCCTTGGAGGAGATTATATTGAGAAATAAAAAAAAAAAAATTCTTAAAAACGTTGTTTTTCTTGGTCAGGCCGGAAACTTATCAATCCACCCTCGTACCTAATCCAGATTACTCTGGCTCTGATGGAGATGATTCATCAGATGACGAGAATTCGGGATCGGAATTTCCCAGACTGAATGTGTCATATAGATCTGTTTTCCATAACTACACAGCATCTCAAAAACAATTGGAACCAAATCACGTTTTTTCATGAAGTAACGAAGAAAAAGTTTGCCCTGGAAATTTCTGTAAAGAAATCAGCAGGAAATATTTGTCGCAATCAAAACTAAGTAATTTCGAAACTCACAGATACGAATTACGAACAAGAGCATTATGTAATAATGAACAATGTCGCCAGAGGACTACTAGATTTTGCATTGATTGCAACATGTATTGCTGCTTACATTGTTTCTTAAAATTACATTCTGAAACAGCAGGATCAAAATGATTTCAAAGGATTGAAATCTGAAATGAAAAAAATTCTCCATAAAAAAAAAATAAAAAAATGTAAAAAAAAATATATAAAATCCCTTAAAAAAAAGAGACTATCGATATTCGTCGACCTCCACGTTGGTGATAGTTGGGCAACGTAAACTTTGTTTGCGCCAGACGGACAATAGATATTCGTGAATCATTTTACTCTTACACGATGCTTAGAATTATGAAAATTTTTTATTGAAAAACTATGCGCTTTTCGAAAAATTTGTCAAGAATAAAAAGTTCTTGTAATCAGCCAAGGAATATGTCTGAATTTTTTCGAAGCGTTTTGAGCAAAATTTTGGATTTTGCAAAAATTGTTCATATGCAAAATCCAAAATTTTGCTCAAAACGATTCGAAAAAATTCAGGCGTATTCCTTGGCTGATTACAAGAACTTTTTATTCCTGATGATTTTTCCGAAAAGCGCATCGTTTATTGTAAAAAAATTCATAAATGTTTTCACAAAAATTTTGCCATTAAGACGCCATTTTGAAAATACTAAAACGAAAAATCGATCTTTGAACCATGGATTTTCAAAGTTTACACATTTATTCCACCGGTTAGTGAGATTCCAGGTTAATTACAGACTCGAAAAGCTTTGGAAAATGGTTCGCAAAAAAAAAAAAATAGGCACGAAAAATCACGTTTTTTTTGTTTAAACTGCATTTTGGGATAATAAGAAATTTTTTTGAGGAATTTTATTGGCACCGTCGGAAAGAGAAGATCTTAAGCAATAAAAATATATGTGTCTCAATTTTTTCTAGTGTCGAATAGTCTTAGTTATTGGCCGTTGAAAAGCAGTGTACCGGTAGTGGCGTTTTGGCCGTTTAAGGGTTAATGGTAAAAAAGTACTCTTTCTTGGTTGAAAAGTAACTTTTTGGTTAAAAATTCAACTGTCTTTGAAAAAAATCGCCTTTTTGGTTTGAAAATTGTAATATTTGACTTGGCCAATCTTTTGAAAATTAAAGTATTTGATTGAATTTTAATCTTTTTTTTTAAGTCATCATTTCCGTTTGAGAATTCAACTATGTTGTTTTAAAATTTTTTCCATTTGAAGTAAAAATCTATTTTTTAGGGCATAAAAGTCATCCTTCTCGGGTTAAAATTTATCCTTCTTGGTTGAAAAAGTAACTTTTTTTTGTTAAAAATTCAACTGCCTTTAAAAACAATCATCTTTTTGGCTGAAAATTTTTAATATTTGACCATTTAATATTTTTGAGAATTAAAATATTTGATTGAATTTTAATCTTTTTTTTTCGTTTTTTCTTTCTTTTTTTTTTTTTTTTTTTGAAGTCATCATTTCAGTTTGAATATTCAACTATGTTGTTTTCAAATTTTTTCCATTTGAATTGAAAATCTTTTTTTTAGGGCATAAAAGTCATCTTTCTCGGGTGAAAATGTATCCTTCTTGGTTGAAAAAGTAACTTTTTTGTTATAAATTCAACTGTCTTTGAAAAAAACCGCCTTTTTGGCTTGAAAATTTTAATATTTGACTAGGCCAATCTTTTGAGAAATAAAATATTTGATTGAATTTTAATTTTTTTGTTATTGACGTCATCATTTCCGTTTGAAAATTCAACTATGTTGTTTTAAAATTTTTTCAATTGTGAGTAAAAATCTATCTTTTAGGGCATAAAAGTCATCTTCATCGGGTAAAAATGTATCCTTCTTGGTTTAAAGAGTAACTTATGGGTTAAAAATTAAATCTTTAGAAAAATTCGACTTTCAGGTTTGAAAAGTTTACTATTCGGTTAAATCTTCAATAATTTTTTTAAAACTCAAAAAAATCCAAAAATTGTTAAAGTTATTTATGGATAACCCATAACTAGAAAAAACTTCCCTGTGACAAGAAAGTGACTTAAAGTCGCCAGGGCTTCAAAAAAAAGAGGCCTGGCGGCACCAAGCCTCAACTAGACCAATCTTTTTTAATTAAGGTATTTTATTGAATTTTTTAATCTTTTTTTTTAAGTCGACCATTTTATTAAAAATATATTTTTGTTTGTGGAAAATTCAACTTTTTATTAGAAATTAACTATTTTCTTAAATTCATCATTTCCGTTTGAAAATTCAACTATGTTTTGAAAAATTCTTTTTTTTTTTAATTAAAAATCTATCTTTCATGGCAGAAAAGTCATTCCTCTCGGTTCAAAATTTATCCTTCTTTGTTGAAAAGTATTTTTTTCGTTAGAAATTCCACTGTCTATAGGAAAATTCGTCTTTCTGGTTTGAAAAATTTACTATTTGGTTAATTTTTCAATTATTTTTTGAAAACCGGCTTAAAAGAATCCCAAATTTGTTAACGTATTTTATGGATGGAACGTAACTGGAAAAAACTTTCCCGTGAGAAGAAAGTGACTTAGAGTCGCCAGGGCTTCAAAAAAAGCGGCCCGGCGGCACCAAGCCTCCACTAGACCAATCTTTTTTAATTAAGATATTTTATTGAATTTTTTAATCTTTTTTTTTAAGTCGACCATTTTATTAAAAATATATTTTTGTTTGTGGAAAATTCAACTTTTTATTAGAAATTAACTATTTTCTTAAATTCATCATTTCCGTTTGAAAATTCAACTATGTTTTGAAAAATTATTTTTTTTTTTTAATTAAAAATCTATCTTTCATGGCAGAAAAGTCATTCCTCTCGTTTCAAAATTTATCCTTCTTTGTTGAAAAGTATTTTTTTCGTTAGAAATTCCACTGTCTATAGGAAAATTCGTCTTTCTGGTTTGAAAAATTTACTATTTGGTTAATTTTTGAATTATTTTTTGAAAACCGGCTTAAAAAAATCCCAAATTTGTTAACGTATTTTATGGATGGAACGTAACTGGAAAAAACTTTCCCGTGAGAAGAAAGTGACTTAGAGTCGCCAGGGCTTCAAAAAGAGGCTCGGCTGCGCCAGGCCTCGCCTACACCACTGTCAGATTTTTGCATCACTCAGCAATATTGTTATAAGATTAAAGTTCAGAATGCAGTAAAGGAAGCAACAAAAAAATCTTGAAGGAAAATTTATACTGATATTCTGAAATGTAAATTGAGATAACATTTTTTTCCAGATAATGAAGGTGGATGACATTGTTTGCACGAGGATTTACAAAGTCCAGAACTGAGTTATCATCAGAAAAACAACCAAGATCGAAATGATGTTCTCCGGATTTTATAATAGGAATTTCATTAAAATACTACCAGAAGTTACAAAACTTTTACATAACATAAATCACGCGTATTTTATTTTTCAGTTAGTTTATGTACATTCCCGAATGTATTCCTATATCTCTCGCTTGACCGAGACTGCTTATAATATACATTTTTTTTCATGAATAAAGTTTTTTTCTATTTAAAACAATGCAATTTATTATATTTCAAATTTTTGCAGGTAAAATGAATTAGTTTTATTATTAATATAATTTCTTATTTCAGCATGTTTGAAAAATAATCTTTTTTTAAACTACTTTTTCTGTTCTTTTTTTTGTATAAAAAGGAAGCGAATTATTTAAATGATTGAAAAATGGCTTTTATAAAAAATATCACTCTTAACATTAGTTACCTGTGACATTAATTATTTTTTTAAGAAATAATAACTTCACGCATACTGACAAAATAAAACAAATAAACATTATTTAAACAATTAACAAATATCCTTTAAATAATTTCATTATTTATTAAATATTAATGGTTTAATTTTTTTATATAGGGAAATTATTCAAATATTTAGAATAATAATAAATATATAATATTAAACGAAAAAATAGTTTTTATTTTTTTTTTCTTAGATTTAGATTTCCCTTAGAATATATTTAGTCGCTCTTTTTCGAATAATTTAAATTTTCAGTTAGAGCGAAGCAATAATAGTCAATTAAATTTATTAGAATTAATTATTTAAACCCTTAATTCTTATTTATAACAATATTCTCTGAAAATTATGATAGAAAGTTGCAATTTTTTCTCAAATTTTTCACTTTTTATCAATTCGGGTGAAGAAAAATAACTTTTTAAATAAATTATTATTTACAACCATCCTATTCTATAGTAATCCTAAATAGTAGAGGTTTTTTATGAAATTTTCACTTTTTACTGAGTAAAATAATAATTAATGTAATTTAACAATCATAATTACTTAAATAATTTATTCTTGTTTTTAACTATCCTCTCTCAAAAACCTGTAAAAATATCTGTAATCTTTTTTAAAAGTCAGTAAATTATTTTTAAAGCTCACTAAATTTTTTTAAATTTTAATATAAAATTAAATAAAAATTATTTATCATTTGTAAAAGTAGGAGCATACATATTCCTAGATTTAAATATTTTGTTAACATTTTTTTTAGTTAAAAATTAATTTTTTTAACTGAAAATTCAAATATTGCATGTTGAAAAATCAAGTATGAGGTTAAAAATGCACCTTTTTTGAACGAATTTATCTATTTTTGTAGAAAACTTTTTGTTTGTTAAGGAGCCAACTGCTTGTCTAAAAGTTGAACTAATTTGTTTAAAATTTATTTTTGCATTGTTTGGAGATTCATTATTTTGGTTAAAATTTCATGTCTCTGGTTTAAAATTGACTTTTTTTAAATTAATCCTTTTGTGATGAAAATCCAACTAGATTGGTAGTTGATTTAACAATTTTGTTGAAAATTTGTCTTTTTATCTTGATAATTCCACAATTTTGTTAACATTTTTGTCCAGATTAAACTTGAATTATTTTCATGAAAATTTATTTTTTCCTCGATTTCTTCCACTAGAATATTCCTTCATTTTAGTTCAAGATTTATATTTATGGTTAAATGTTAATTTTTTTAACTGAATTTTAACTGTTCAACTTTTGATAAAAAATTTATCCTATTTACTTGAAAATTTAACAACTAAAAAATTCATCGCCTTAGTTGAAAATTCATGTTTTTAGTTAAAAATTTATCTGTTTGGAAGAAAATAAATTTTGAAAACTAAAAATTTAACTAATTATTGTTTTATTAAAAAATTTATTGCTTTGATTAAAAGGTAAACTATTTTATTGAAAATTTGTTGTTCTTTTTTGTCAAAAATTTATCATTTTCAGTTGGCAATTAAATTATTTCGTTGAAAATTGATCTACTTTTAGTTGAAAATTTTTCTTTTTTATGCAAAATTTAAGTTTTTAGTTGGAAATTCATCTTTCAGAAGAAACCGCAAGTTTCCAGCCATTTTTTAATTAAATATAATTGAAAATGATAAATTATTTAAGTAATTGTTGTCATTAACTTTAATTAATTATTAAACTCGCTATAGTTGAAAATTGGACAAGAAGTGAAAAATTTGAGAAAAAAGGCTATTTTCCATTATTATTCTGAGATAACATTATTAACAGTAATAATTAATATTTTGAGAAATTATGTTTGTTAACATTAATTACGTATCACCTTGCTCAATTGAAAATTGTGAAAGTAGAAATTTTTCGAAAAAACCGCTACTTTCTAACTACTTTAAAAAAATGGTGCTAAAAACAATAATAAATTGTTTTCAGAAATTATGTAAAAATCTAATTATCAGTATACAGTGTTATTTTATGTGTGTGAAACAATTTTCATTTTTTTTAAACCGAGAAAAATACAATCAGAGCCAAAAACTAGGGGTATGATATTTAATGTTTGTCGCCATTAAACTCCAAAACTACCTGACCGATCTTATTGAAATTTTGTATACTGTGTGTAATTTGGTTCAACTTAAGAGATAGGATACTTTTTACCTCGATTAATTACCCCAATATTTTTTGTTGCAAATAAAATGTTTTTATTTGTAAGTTTTGAAAGTTACTAACAGATGGCGGTGTGTAAGTTAGTTTATTGGCCGAGAATTCAACATTTGACATCTAGTATGGGTAAGCAACCAATAGATAGCGCTATGTTTCGCAATTTTTCCTAATCTTCCATCAATTTTGAATTATGGTAAGCAAAAAAGTTTTACCAAAGAACGAGAAATTCGTGATATTTTGATATAACTATTTCGCTTGACCTTCCAAAGTATTTCATTATTTGTACTACAGATTGATGGAGAAAAGGTTATTTTTTAAAATCATATTTGCTCCATGTGTCGCATATAGAAAAAATTCTTCTCTGTGCAAATAATTTTTTCTTGTACAGCAGCAACTACTGGCACTAAATTATAAGAAGAAATATTACTTGAATCAAAGAAATATAGTAGTAAATACATCCAATGAAAAAATTATTTGTCGTCTAACACGTAGTTTTCCAGAAATTGTTATTAAACTCGCGTAACAATTGTTTGAACGATCGTGATGAAATAAGAAATATTTATTTCAAATTGCATTACGAGCGTTGACATGGCGCTAATTGAGTTAGTCAAAATAAACGTGACAAATATACTCGAGGTTAGCTTCATTGTTCCTGGTTTACTTTTGTGCGTTTATGATTATGATTTATTTATGGTTGTGATAATTAAAGGTTTCAGAACACCAAGGAAAAATGTATAATGTGCGAGGGGTGTTCAAAAAGTAAGATTCCCTAGTCTGCCGTTTTGCCCCAGCGCCATCTAGCGAGCTGGGACCGAACATAGTTTTAGTTTAGGATATACCGATAAGAGAGGAACCGGTCTTAGCTGTCGAAAAAATTTTTCTCATGAGTACCGGCTCGGAAACCATGGAGGTACCTGTGAAGAACGTGTCCACTTGTGAATTGCGTGCAGTTATTCGCTTTTTAACTGGAAAAGGGCTTAATGGCAACGAAATTTACACTGAATTAGTGCATATTTATGGTGACAAATGCATTAGTGTGCAAATAGTGCGTCGGTGGCATACATATTTTCTCGAGGGACGCGGAGAAGTTCATGATAAGCAGCGTGCAGGAAGGCCAAAAATCTCCATTATAGATGGCGCAGTTGCAGCAGTCGAAAAAATCATTTTGGCGGCTAGTCGCTTTACAATTGCCAGAATTTTGGACTCAATGCCTCCTGAAATCGATATCTGTCGATGTGAATTTCGTTGCCATTAAGCCCTTTTGCAGTTAAAAAGCGAATAACTGCACGCAACTCACAAGTGGACACGTTTTTCACAGGTAGCTCCATGGTTTCCGAGCCGGTACTGATGAAAAAAATTTCTTCGGCAGCTAAGACCGGTTCCGCTCTTATCGGTATATTCTAAACTAAAACTATGTTCGGTCCCAGATCGCTAGATGGCGCTGAAGCAAAACGGCAGAATAGGGAAACTTACTTTGTGAACACCCCTCGTAAATTATTGTGAAAGAGATTTCGGTGTTTTGAATCATGCAGAATTCTATCATTCGATGCAATTATTTACACTCAATTGAACTCCTTTAAATACTCCAAGTATTTTCCCGGTAAGAAGGCTTGCATTAAAAAGCATTGGAAAATTTCATCCATTTCGTGGTAACGTGACAAATATTGAATACTTCTGGATCTCCTTTTTGCCATCCCGTTTTGAATCTCCGCAGCAGTATAAGTTATCTCTTAAATTAAATTCCTTTTCTGTACACAGCGGCAAAAATATTTTTCTGAATACTTTTGGATACCACACAGCAACGAAAAAATAGAAAAATTTTAATCCATTTTTAATTTATAACATTTCGCTACTTTTATTTACTGTTTTTCGAGTGATAATAAGGCAAAAACTTTTTTAAATATAGCACCGGTACTTTTACGATGTCAGGATGTCGTTGGTTTTGTTTGACGGTTTTCAGTCACGAAAGTTCTCCCTGATTCATGCAAAATTGATAGACCAGAGGATAGACCCTCCGAAAAAATCTTCACGAATCTCGGACAGTAGTCAACATTGCACACTCTAGCCCTGAAATCGTTCTCCACGATATCAAGAAACGAGTTGTATTCGTGATCAAAATCTCCGCTCCAGCCGACTACAATATCACAGCTAATTGTGTTTCATCTACCTGCTTTTACCTCTTTAAATGGCATATAAATATTGCAGAGGTAGAATTTGAAAGTGATATTGAAAGTCCTCTTTTTTAAGGTATTTGTTCAGACGATTTGAGCTATATTGGAGGATCTCAACATATTCTGATAGGGAGTTTCTGGTAGTGTACAGAGCTATGCCGTCTGCAAATTCCAGGATTTTACATAAGATCTGCAACACTCTGTGCAATCCTACACTGTTTGAATTTTCAACCACACTTGGTTTAAGTTTTACACAATTACGATGGTTGAAATTTCAACTACTTGTGAATGAAAAATCAACAACACGTGTACTGGAAATTTCAACTATTCAATTGAAAATTCCACTATATGTAATTGAAATTTGAGTAAAGCGGAAAAAATTTTATTCGGCACAATTAGTGAATTTCAAAGCAAGTATAATTTTTCAGGGAATTGAATAGGTTTGATTCAAGGTTTTTAACTACTCCTAAATCTTAAATAAAACCCATAAAGATTCCTTAAAAATACTATGCTTTGTATTTCACTAACTGTACCAAGAGTATGAATGAAATTTTTTCATTGGAATAATATTGTTCCTACATACCTTTTTCTTTTCTTTAAAGCTGCTTCTTTTAATAAATACTATATGTTTATTACTATATATATATATATATAATTAAAAATTTGTCATAAGGACAACCGCAGGATTTCGCCGGGAGCGGGTGCTAATCTGAAAAATTGCACCCGCTTCCAGCGAA
>NC_046660.1:19775399-19782940 GCF_010883055.1 Belonocnema kinseyi
TCTTTGAAGCTATTTATATTTTCTGAGTCTTCGTCCAGTCTATGCTGAACTTCGTAGACTTCTCTCCAAAATACTTCGACCTCCTCTGGTTTGGGTGGGTGTGGGACAGTAACTGGAGGGTCTTTTAAGAGTCCAGATGGGTGAGAGAGAAACTGTTGATTTTCTCTTACCCATCTCTCCCTCCGCTCTAGACTTCTCTTAGCGTCAGATAGTATCCGTATTCTCTCAACAATATGATGCCTGATGGTCAGAAGCTTTGACTTGTTAAGTGTATATATATATATATATGAAAATGCGCATTTTCATTAATTTTTCAACTACATTTGATTGAATTTTTTTTTAATTCTGTGAATGAACGAGATTTTAACCACAAAAGTGGTTGAAAAATGGTTGAATTTTCAACATATTTCTATCAGTGTGAATTATGGATTGTGTATAAAGTTAGACTTCACATACAAACTTACGGTAGCCCCTTTTTAAAAGTATAGAGTCCTTTATTTTAGCTAGTGATGCATATCGACCCGAGAAATTCTCGTTATCCTTTGAAATCGTATGAAATTTTGAACATTGTCTGAGCTGAGATTTGTTAAACTTCTTTTGTTTTTGTTTATATCCTGTCGTCTAAAAACCCTATCAATGTGCTTGTAAAATGTCAGATGTCCAACTGATAGGAAGGTTTCAAAACTAAACTATTTTTTATTAATAATAAACTATATAAAACTATTATGACATTTGTTTTTAGGTTTTTTAACTTATATTTTGTTAATTTATCAAAAGGCTGTTTTTGATCATATTTTAAAATATTTATGACCAAGATTTTAGACGCAAAAAATAAGTGTGCTATTGAGGGAAAATTTATCAATCGTATCCTATTTTTCAGCGAATAGCTATTAAAGAGTGCAGGAAAGAGTTTTTTTAGATTGATTGGGGAGGGCATCTTTCTTATTGCATATATGGGTATAAAAATCTGCTTGCCCCCTCCCCACCAATAAATCTAGAAAGATCATTCCTAAACTTTTTACTAGCTATTCGCTGAAATACAGGATACCGTTGACAAATTTCTCTTCATGCATTAACAACAGGCCCCTCTCCTCCCCATAGGGAGGGGGCATGTATACAAAATGATTCGATTAGCTTGTTCCTACGATCATAGTTGAACTGTGTAGATATTTTTAAAGTTTAGCCAATCCTAAACGTGTGATCCTATCACGTTCTTTATTCCACCATGGAGGGGAGGATGGGTAATTTCTGCTTCTGGATTGGTTTTTCCGATTTTAGGTCCTGCTTTCTAGGGAGCCTCATCTATTTCTTTAAATATGTTGTAATGAGCATTAAAAATACTTTCTGGGTTTGATAGTTGTATGATATTGTTTTTATGGATATAGCCAATTATTTTTTAAATACACTCCATTTGTCTCTCTTCAGAATTGGTAATAGGGGCATGAGATTTCCATTTCGATTGATATTGGACAGTCGCCACTGCTCATTTTATCTGTGAGGGTTTTCCAGGAGCATTTATAATTTAAATAGTCAGAGACAATACTGATATCTATGGATAATTTCGCTTCATTTGGTCCTGTACATAGGGTAGGGATCCCTGTGTTAAGGAACTTGTAATAATATTGATTTAGCGCATTATAAAGTTTATTGCCAATTGGATATATGTGGTCACAACCCCATGACGTTTGATGACAATTAAAGTCGCCTCCTACAAAAATGTGTTGAAAATTAATCGTGGAATCGAAGAGGTCTGTCCACTCAATTTCCTAAGCTTGAGCTCGTGGGTTCCTATAAACGCTAGCAACTAATAGTGGATGAAGTTCTGTGAGTATACTAATGGCCAAAGTGTCCACGTTATCATCCACGTTATAGATATTAACCATTTTAAAAGCAATATCATTTTTAATTACGATAAGCTAACCACCCCCCTGACGAGTATCGCGGTCTTTTCGGATTACGTTGAAATTTTTCAGTGATAAATAGGATTTTAGAATTATGTCGTATTCGTGCATAATTCTCTCTGAAGAGCCTTCTTGTTAAATATACTTCTAGAGTTCGAATTGCGACAAAAGTTGGTTAAGCATGGAGAGTAGTTTATCTAAAGTCTGAGCAACATTTGTAGGGAAAATGGGGAATGATGGAATAGGTTGTGAGGTCATTTGGTTAGAATGAAAGTTGACCTGCGTATATGTGCGGAGAAAATATGACTAGCTACTTCCAGAGTCTTGTCTGGAAGAGACAGATGAGACTGTGTTTATGGATGGGGTCGATATAGGTGACCTTGAAGAGAATCTAGAGTTAATAGTTCGATTATTTCTCGGTGGTTGTAGGGGTTGTTTTTGAGAGGGGTTTCTATTAACGGGTAAGGAGTTATTTGGGGTTTATTTGTGACCCAGTTGTAAGGGGTTATGAATGAATATTTTTCCTCGTTATTGCCAGGCCCTTGTGGTGAGTGCAGATCGACATCGCGTAAAAGACGAAAATTGGAGTGATTAAAGTGGGGTGTTAGAAAAGGCAAAATTGTGTAGAGCACAAGGAGAGACCTGATGGTATTATCAAAATCTATCGATTGATTTTTGTCTTTTGCCCTTTTTCTCTTTGTTGGATTAGACCGGAAAACTTGTTTGATTGGAATGTTTCTTCTAGCTGCAATTTTTCTAGTATCTTGCTGCTCTTTATAGCTAGGGCAAGATTTTTCTTTAACAGGGTTACAATCATCTTGACAGTTTACACATCTATATGGACCTTCTTTTTGCGGACATATTTTCCCGTCTTTATGTGGTTTATCTTCACAACAAATACATCTGGGGCTCTTGCATTGAGTCGCCCCTGGAGGACCAAAGGAACCGAATGGAGCGTCTACAAAATACCCGTAAAGACCGCATTCGGTTCCTTTTTAAAAAACTCAAAAAAACAGCAAGATCAACTTTTACAATATTGAAATTCGGATTCTACGTTAAATTTTTTATTAGAAACTCACGGAGTAATCGCAATACTTTTATTTGCAGCGTTAAAAATGTAAAAAAAATGTCATTAACTTCTGCTGAAGTTGACTTCAAGCACATCCATAATAGCTCAAGTATTACGTTGCGCGCGAAGTTGAAAAATAAACTTCTCTCTAACTGGCATCGCAGCGTTGTTTCCTAAGGTTTCCACTGCGTGGCGCTAGAATCCAGACAAAATTCTTAAGGTTACTGACGGAACGCTTATTAACTGTTACTAAAACAAGATGCACTTGAAGGCGCCTTCGGCCCATGTAAATGACAGGTATTTTATTTTTAAAAATTTTTAATGCTACAAGAAAAAGTATTGCGATTACTCCGTGAGTTTCTAATGCAAATTTTAACTTAGAATCTGAATTTCAACAATTTAAAAGTTGATTTTGCTGTTTTTTCAATAGGTTTTTAAAAAGGAACTGAATGGGGACCCAATGGGGTCTTTACGGGTACTTTATAGAGGCTCCATTCGGTTTCTTAGGTCCGCCAGGGGCAACATGACCGTATCTATTACACGAGTAACACATTTTAACCGTAGTGATGTAAGGTTCAACTTTCATTAGTATTTGATAAGGACGGAGGAAGTCAGGAACCTCCTGATCTCCAAATGTTATTACAACGGTGAAGGGAGGCACTGGGCCTTTGTCTGCTTCTTTTATAAAACGCCTTGCTCTAATAATTTTACAATCATTACTAGATTCCGCGAGTTCCCTTATTTCGTCGATTGAAATACTAGTAGGAATATCTCTCGCCATTCCCTCTCTAGTAACTCTATAGTTCGGGATAAAGGCCTTAAGTTTAGCAGTCCTATGCCATTTATGCCATATTCCATACACGCAGACAAACGCTGCTTTCCTCGAGTTTGAGCCATTGATAGCACATCAACATATCGTATCCAACAAGTAAAAAATCCTTTACAGCAAAATGGTTGCCTCCACACAAGTCATGCCCTATCACCAGCTGAACAATGCAAATTCTTGCACACAGACAGGACGAAACGAAACGGTTACGGTGAGGAGGCGGATGAAAAATCTTGAGGTGATCGCAGTAAAAAGTCTCTCCGCAATCACAAAAAAGAGGAAACATCCCCGCGTGAAAAACAAGGAATACAAGTGTGTCAAGACTACGTATTCCTCTCCAATGCGCCCGCCTGTTCCTATCGAGCATTATAGAACTGACCCTATGGAAATAGTTCATGATGTACTAGACCCAACCAGATCATCTCAGAATTCCGACTAAAGCACGCCAACATTACAATCTCTAGAGTATCCTACACTGCCTATCCGGCCCAAAAAAAACCAGTTCCATCAACGAAAGGTTGAAGCAGATAATTAATAAGAGATCTTCTCTCCAGAAGAAAGTCGAAGAGATTTTTGGTGAGGACTCGGAGGAGCACGAGCTGGACGCCATGGTGTTCCACATTTCAACTACAGAACGACGAGAACTGGAAGACGGGCTTGATTTCAATAACAACCGTTGACAATATGACAAGAAGCCCCCTAAGCAGGAATCTTCTCGAAAAGGGGACAGATGAAACGGTCACTTTTATCTACGCCTGCGATTAGGAAACCCGAATATGCCGGCAAATCTCGACTCACGTGAAGCCTTAAAGCCAATTCAGAACATTTTTCTCGGTCTTGGTTCCGGTTCGGTTTGAGCATTAGGTTCGATTCTAATGTCAACCGTGCCGTTCGCAACCGTAGTCAATGAGAGCGCTCGCTAAATCCACGAGGCCTGTCAGCTGTTTCTCGAGCTTGCTGCACGTCACGTCACTTTAATCTATGAACCGCGCATGCGTGTGAATGGCAATCGTGTAAGCTGAATCGGCGCAGTGTAATCTGCACCGGTCTACCGAGAACCGGCGAATCGCAACCCAGAACGGCTAGTCTGAAGTGGCCTTTACGGAAGGCGAGAGGCTACGAGAACTCTTCCACTCATCCACAGTCACTCTTCCACAGTCTACCTCAACGGTACCTGCCATAAGTAGGCGAGCGAGAAGCAGATCATCACCATCCGAGTTGACAACGAGAAACTGTCGTCAACACATCCGGAATAATTCCTCAGAGCTGTCGCTCTTGAAGAATAGAGGTCCGCTGTTTTGACTCGTCTAGGTACGCTATTCCAGGCTCTAGACTATCTAGATACCTTTTGGTTTCTTGGGTACGCGCGAAGGCTCCTTGTCATTTATATTGTTTACTTGGATACGCTGTTCAGGCTCCGAGCTGTTCTTTTTATTGTTTATATTTGCTCGGGTATGCTGTTCAGGCTGTGAGACATTTTTTTTCTTTTGATTTATATTTACTCGGGTACGCTGCTGAGGCTCCAAAGTGATTTTTATTATTTATATTTTCTCGGGTACGCTGTTCATGCTCCGAGACATTGTATTTTTTATTTCTATTGATTATTATTTACTCAGCTACGTTGTTCAGATTCCGAGGCATTGTATTTTTTAATTTCTATTATTCACTCGGTTACGCTGTTCAGGCTCCGAGACATTGTGATTTGATTTATAATTATTTGGGCACGCTGCTCAGGTTTCGAGCAGCTTCTTTTCTTTATGTAGGTTTCCTCTTGGTATTCCATAGAAGGATCCAAGAAACCGCGTATGAACGATTGTGGAAGTTATTATTAAGTTAAAAATAATAAGACTGTATTGTTACTATGCCAAACTGTGAAGACTATGCAGCTACATTAAACGAGTTTATTTCTTAAATGGCGTTCACCATGACATCCAAAGGATCAGTAAGGTTAGCTGGATGTGTATTAACTGCATTTCCGATTGTAGAACTTTGAAGCATTTTCTTAGAGAGATTACGAAAAGATACATTTATTAACGCATTTGATTAGTGGGGATGCTTCTACGAAAATCTACGCCTCAACTTACCACTACACCTTTAGGCGCCGTATCCGTGAGATCTGCTCGCATCGGTCCGCTTCGGCTATACCCAGGAGTGATGAGTGGTGGGACTGATTTTCGCAGGCCTCTCGTTTCGTCTCCGCATACGCTTATTATGCCTATGTTTATAGCTTGACCTTCACCGTGAACTTCATGGTTATTTCAAGGTCACTTTTGTTTTTTTAATGGAATTCAAAATTTAATATGGTCTGAACATTTTTTCGCAAGCTAGCTTGTGAAAATCATCCTTTTACCCTACTTACTTACTTAAACAATGTACATTAAATAGTGACCATCCAACCATGACCATCAAGGTCATATCAAGGTCACTCTTTGTTTTTTAATTGAAACGACTCTGTTTGACATCGGAAATTGAAAGAACGGAGAATTTTATTTCAAAAATTGCAGTCAGTTCATAGGTCATATCAAGGTCATTCAAACTTCAATAAGGTCTGCATATTTTTCGCAAGTTAGCTTGTGGAAAATCTCCTCTTACCTCGCTTACTTGAACAATGTGCATATTGACTATTGAGTGACCTTGACCAAGACCATGAAGGTCAGCTCTAGGTTACCTCTGTTTTTTTAATTTAAATGATTTTTTGTGACATCGACCAAATTACAAATTCCGTCCACTACCACCACCATTCCTAATGTTCAGACCATATTGAAATTTGAATGACCTTAATACGTCTATCAAAGTCAGACCTTACCTATGACCTGACCTATGGCCATTCCATTTAAAAAAAACAAAGTTGACCTTGAAATAATTTTGAAGGTCATGGCCAAGGTAAAAAATACGGTCACCACTGGATTCCTCGTTGAAAGTGACTTCAAGAATCACCTCAACCTTCTCCAAAACATTGTGCATCAGGATTTATTTGGGTGTCCCGTGCCTTTTCGACACCCTGTATATTGTAACAAAGTTTTATGTAAAAATAACGAAAAGATGTGAAAGCAACTTTTCGGAGTCTCGACAAAGCCGTTCTTAACATCCGAAAGCGAAAACCAAACCGCCTAGAAATACGGGTTTAGTAAACTAACCGTCAAGTCAGGATCCGAATCTAGGCTAAGAGGATAGGCTAAGTAATAATTTTATTATAATACGGTAACTATTACCTGTAGTTTGTATAATCCAAGCCAATGTACTGTGTTTTAAATAAGTGAGGGCCGAGCACCCAAAATATAATAAGTCGGCACCGAGGCTGAGCAAAGAAGACAGAAGAGTCACCACGTCCATCAATGAATTCCTGGATAATAGACCCAGCACTTTAAAATAAAAAGTCATCAGTAAGGATGGACACACAAGAAACTGACAGCTGGTCAACACTAGGGCAGACGACAGTGGGTGTTGACATTCACAGAACACAACAAGGAACTCAAGGAAATGAAGGGGGCGAACTCGTGACACGCAGTCTCCATGCGTAGCCACGGGCGGCAGCACTGATTGGCCAACTGAAAAGAGGTTCCCTTTCGATCCTTTCCGAATTCTATCAGAACTTTAGGAACTTAGCTTCCAATGACTTTTCGAACTTCGTCGAATGTTTCCGATTTCTTTCCGAATATCACCGAATATTTTCGATTTCTTTCCAAATGACTACCCACTTTACTCTTTACGAATATACCTAATTTTTCCGAATCGAATAAACAAA
>NC_046660.1:19783040-19788228 GCF_010883055.1 Belonocnema kinseyi
AATAATAATTTATTTTTATCTTCCAATCCCATTCAATTTCAGCGAACATATTGATTCCTGTTGAATCCAACAAAGACGATTCCTAAAAACCTAGAAATAGGAAAATTTCATAACTCAGAAAGCCTTTTTGACTTTTGTACATCACGAACATTATTGCTGCACATTATCACATCTAAATATTCCAAATTTCGAATATTCCTGTTGCCCAAGTCTCATTTGTAATCACTGCAATAAGTTCTTGATAAAATTCCTTCTTTGTATGGTGAAAATAATACACTATGAAACATAAATTTCACTGCGTTTGACTGAATGATGAAAAGCCAAAAGAAGCGTCATTTTGATCGATTTCCATATTCACAATAAAAAACCAGGTTTACTGAAAGAGTAACTGTGCACAATGACTTTTATTTTACTGAAAGCACTATGGGAAATTAGGAGTATCCGGAATTTCTTGTGATTTTAATCAAGAATCTTTGGGAAAGCTCTAACAGCATCTCATCTCTGCTTGTTCCCAGCGTCATTTTGTTCCAAGATTGTCGCTTACTCACTCATTTACTCGCTTTCAGTGGTGCGATCGATAAAGCAAATATATACATGTATAATTAATACAACATTTAATCATTTGTATTTTACATTTCACATTTATCCGAAAAGAAATCGGAAGCATTCAAAAAAGATTAGATGCAGTGAGTCACTTTGGAGAAAGCTCGGAAACACATCGGAAATCTTCGGAAAGAGAAGCGTTAGGAAAGAAATCGGTAGCAAAGTTCGCCTACAATTCGGAAAGAATCGGAATAAAACCTTCTTTGCGAACCTTTCCGTTTCTCCCGCTAGGGTGGGGCCATAACAGATTCTAAATCTAATCGATTCACGTTAAACCACTGTTTAATTTTGATATCTTTAACCAAATTTTCGATGTAGCGTCATTTTAAAAGAAGGTTAAGATTCTCATCGCTGGGACAGTTAGGACATTCGTTAAAATAACGGGCTATATGCGCAAGATTACAAATCGACTAATCTATCCAATGCTTGACGGATGGAAACGATAGAGAATTAGACTTAGCCAATTGTTTTATATTCCCACCAATAAACATAAGTTTAGCGTTTTGATGGGGAATTCATACGCAAACGTTGTGGGTACCACTTGTTCCAGGCAGAACGCACTTTTTCGATTTTCATTGCGCAAACTTTGAAACCCCAATTGTTTCCCTAGGAAAAGCGACCTTAAAAAGTGCATGCAACTCTCTGAAATTACATAAAACTAAACGCTTTTGTACGTTTATTTTCTCTTCATTTACTTTCACGGATACGCAATCGTTTCCCTGGTATTATACGACTATTATCATCATGGTTATAAAAATATTTTAAGCAAACCGTTTGTTCTGACAAATTTTTTTCCGCTTTTGTGCCTGGAAAAGATAGAAATCCTTTTGAACTGATTGATTGGTTAGCTGTAAAAGCCATGCAGTAAGAAGAATTAAAAACGGATTGAATCATTCTGATTGTTTAACTGTTCGGAAAAATGGTTTGAATGGTGATTTGTGTTCTTTGTCTTTATTCAACTTTTTCAAAATTTTCCTTCAAATGAACTATGAGTTCGTCATTTTCATGAACAGGATTTTCATCAAAAAAATTTCGCAGTATCGTTTCACATTCTTCTCGGAAGGCGTCTTGATTTTGTTTCTCAGCTTTTGTCTTAAGAAAAGTTTTCTCTTCTTCTGCGAGAAAATTTTCGCGAATACTTTTGGGAACAGGCCTAAAATTTTTTACTATTACTGTGGCTAGATCTGCCAAAAGGATTTTAACATCTTTTACTAAGAGGCATTTTGGCTACGATTTCTGATATACGAATGAACTAAAAAACAAGTATATAAACTCGTTCCAATGTACAAAAACAAAATAATTGTGTGCAAGCAGTGTCGCTAATGTGATGTTCACGCTAAAGACGGTCCGTGTGAAATATGATAGTAGAGTTCTTTTATTTTTCTAATGCAGGTTTATAGGCAAGCACGCTTGTCGCAAATATGAAAACAAAAGCTAATCGCAGTAGAAGTGGCGCTGTCTGGCATAATGATGGTCGCTTCGTCGTGTAGGACCTCAAGTTTTATTTATTTTCTCATTAATCACTATCGGTCCCAAGATAAAACTTTCAGAAGTTGCGGAGCACATGTATGGCTTCTCACAAAAAAATCGAAGAACAGATATTTTCAAAAACGCGATTTAAGTTTTCTGAGTTTTCAAAAAAATGTCAGTTTTTTTCTTAACATTAATTTTTTTATTTAAAAGCACATGTCAATAAAAAGAATTTCATAATATAAAAAGTCAAATCGGTTACTTAGAACCGTAGATATAGAATATTAAAAAAAAAAAGTTACAAAAAAATTCGAACTCCCATATCTCCGCCATTTTATCGAATTTTTAAACAACACTTAAGAGATTTTTTCTTAGCTAATGTATAACTGTATACGCTGATCTACAGCTAAATCCCATTCAATGAAGAAATATGAAGAAAAATCTAGAGAACAACTTTCTCGCTATAAGTTATTTAAATTTACATTTCTTCGATGACCGTCCCACAGGTCTTAAGTTGGCGAAAAGTGGTTTTCGTTTTTAATTGATTTCTTATTGAAAAGCAATAAACATATTAATTTTTTTAACAGAGTGGGTTGATTGTAGTCTTCGCTTACATATGGAGAATATACCATACAAATTTTAAGCATTTACATTTTACATTTCGGCCACTATTTTTTATCGATAACTTTTTCCGGGTGGACAATACTTCTACGCGATTTCGAGCGCTTTTCGAGTTCTTTCATCCATCACCTCATTTCATCCACTATGAAGTGCCAAATGAATTACCATTTACTATATCAACATTTTTTAGGGTTGTCAAGGTCATTCTTGAAGTAGCTTTTAACTAGGAATTCAACGGTCACCTTTATTTGGATCTTCAAGATGACCTTCACGGTTTTAAGGGTCAAGTTAAAAAAAATGGTAACCGCCTTTTTTACATCGTCTATGGATAGGGCGGGAAATTTTCCGATCAAATTTGTACCCAAGTCATAGGGCAATTGTAACCTTGATAGCCACTCTAAGTTGATTTAAACTTAAACATGATCTGCATGTCTCTGGGCCAAGTTTAAATTGGATCTATGACCTGAGTACGTATTCGAACTTAAAATGTACAGAAGGTAATTGTCATGGCCATGCTTAAGGTCACTACTGAACACGCTGTGTCAAAATTAGTAACTTTGTCCGTTGGGATACAAATTTAAAAATATTCTGTTCTTAGAGGAATTAAGACCTTGTTTAGGTTTAAATGGCCTAAGGTTGACATTCAAATTTTATTCAACGCCAACTTTGAAAAAAAATGGAAACTCCTTTTTTTACATCGGCCAACGATATATCTGTGAATTGTACATTCAAATATGTACTCAGGTCGTAGGTCTAATTGAGGAGTTCTGGACAAGAAGGCGACAGGCGCTCGAGAACGAGTAAAAGTATTGTCCAGGCTGTGACTTTAGGTATCAAAAGTGAAATTCGAAATATGAAAAAAAAAAACAAAAATACAGTTAGATAGCTCTTGAAAAATGAACCTGAGTCTCCATTTACAGTTTTTCTCTCGGGTTGCAAATTTTCCAGTAAATAAATAAAAACTCTTGCGGAGGCTACAGTGTCCAAAAAGGCTCAAAAGTTAATTTCTAATGTTTTTTTTCAACCCGAATGAAAAACCACGTTTTTAGACTTTCACATTAAAAAAGTGAGCGAGGAAGTTTGAGCTACGACAAACTTTAAGCGAACGAATTTTCCGCCAATGTATTGGCCAACTTTTTGGAAAATCTCAATTCGATTGGATTTTTAGATCCATAATTACAGCGAGTTTATTACGAGCTCGCGACCTGACACCACAGGATTTTTCAGGGGACGCCGCCTGAAGCCTAAAACATCGTCCTTGCCCATCCTTTATTTTGTCCACTCGCTCGCACTAGTCAGCGTTCCGGCGGCGTCCCCTGAAAAATTCTGTGGTGTCTGGTCGCGAGCACGTAATAAACTCGCTGTAATTATGGAACTAAAAATCAAATCGAATTGAGATTTTCCAAAAAGTTAGCCAATACATTAGCGGAAAATTCGTTCGGTTTAAATTTGTCGTAGCTGAAACTTCCTCGCTCACTTTTTAATGTGGAAGTCTAAAAACGTGGTTTTTCATTCGGATTAAAAAAAAAACATTAGAAATTAACTTTCGACCCTTTTTTGACACTGTAGCCTCCGCTAGAGTGTCATAATACTTTTACTCGTTCTCGAGCGCCTGTCGCCTTCTTGTCCAGAACTCCTCAATTTGACCTTGACCCAGAGGTATGCACATCTTGGTAAGTTTAAATTACCTTAAAGCAACCTTCAATGTTACAATGTACCCAAGTTCTGGACACATATTTGAACGTAAGATACCCCGCTGTTTCGATTTCCCGTATAAAAAGGGGGTTTCCATAAACAAAAAGTTGACCTTAAAAAAACCTTAAAGGTTATTGTTAATATCAAAGTAAAGGTCACCATTGAATTCCACGTTAAAAGTTACTTCATGAGTAACCTTTTTCTTCCTGAAAAACATCTTACCTTATAAATATTCAGCTGTCCCGGAAAATTTGTGACACTCTGTATATTAACACAAATTGAAAGTTTTTAGTAGAGTTACATTGTGAAACATAATAGATTTCCTTTCCGATGTATTATCAATTGACTGTAAGGTTTCAATTCCAAATTCGAAATAAAAACAACTTTCCTTATTCATTTTTATTACAAGTATCCACGTACATTATAAAAGTTTGCAAACCAAAAAACAATTTTTACAAGTTGTTCCCTACCGTCTGCAGCCGGATTTTTAATGGAAGCGCTCGCATTTGCTTAGGCCTTAGGCCAAGGGCGAGGAAAACTGCAGAAAACCTTTCCCGAACGCAGCCGAGTATCGACAGTTAAGTTTAGATGTGGTCATTTGATCTTATCGAGGGTTGACGCTCATCCGCGACGTCAAAACCTCTTGTTCGACAGTCGTTAGACGAAGTGAAAATTCGACGAAATGAAAATGATAGACGGTTGCCATCGGGGTAGAGACGGGCTATTTTCTTATTAAAAAAACGCTTTTTTCATTTTTACTTGAAATAATGAATTGTTTAGTATTATTTTCAGTGAAGTC
>NC_046660.1:19788238-19790073 GCF_010883055.1 Belonocnema kinseyi
GATAGCAACCGCTACTTTTCGTACATGGTATGTGTGACCCTGATTCCGAGACTCGACGAGTCAAGAATCGCTGGTCACCTTCAGACATCGGTTCGAATGAGGAACTCCCTAGAGAAGGACGCGACAATATTTACAAGAATACGGATTGGTCAAAGCGCGATGCTGGATAAATCCGCTCGGACGCTAGTAGTGGGTAAGGACCCTGTAGAGAAGGACGCGACAATCTTTAAGTTTGTATTGCAGCGAGAGCCAAGTGATAAGAATTTGATAAAAATTCATATAAATGTAGTTTATGGTGCCTTACGCCACCTTATCAAATTGTAAAAAGGTCAATCGCTGGGTGTCGATTAATGAGTTTTCAAACTTGACTAGAAATACATTGGCTGTTATGGCAGCAAGTGGATGTTTACTCCTTTTCCTCCGAAAAAATTATTCATAGTAATAGGATTGACGTAAAAATTAAGTATATTGTGAAGTTTGACTTCGAGATGTGGTAGGCGAAGTTTCGAGATGGCTATGTCGGCAGGAGAAAAGTTATACGGGATTAAATTAGCGGATTCACGAAATTGGGCACTTGTACTCGAGAATAATAGCAACGCTCATGGCTCGCTCGCTCGTTGCTGTATCGATACAAGCAACGAGTCTGAGTGAGAACGAAGAAGTATAAGAGCAAAAGAGACAGCGAAAGCGACGTTGCCAAGAAGTCCACAATGAAAACACTAAGTTTGCTGCAGTACGACCTTAACTGAACACGGAGTGGTTGAGGCGATCCGGGACAAATCCGCTCGAGTGCTGGTAGTGGGTATGTAGGTACGAGATATAGCTGTTGTTAAGCTGTTCTGGTAGTGTGCAAACGGAGTGCGTGCGCAAGTTGTATGACGATTTCATATGCCGGAACGTGTCTGAGGGCTAGTGGTGGAAGGAAAATTGTCGTGTCCTTCTCTAGAGGGTCCTTAGTGTGGGCATGTAGGTACGGGATATATCTGTTGTTAATCTGTTCTGGTAGTGTTCAAACGGAGTGGGCGCGCAAGTGTTATGACGACTTCCTATCCCGGAACGTGTCTAAGGGCTAGTGGTGGGGGGAGCATTGTTTCCGCCCCTGCCAGAACTTCCACTACCTGTAACTCTGCCTCTGCCTGGGGGTCTGCCTCGGCCTCTGACTGTGGCTCTGTCTCTGGATGTGTCTCTGGATCTGTCCCTGGATCTGTCCCTGGCTCTGTCTGTGGATCTGTTTCTGGCTCTGCTTCTGGATCTATCTCTTTCTGTGTCTCCGCCTTCGCTTCTTTGTGAGAGTCTCCTAGGATATTGTGGAGTGCCCATGTAATAGCTGTCAGGAAGGGGTGGATCACTTGGCGAGGGTTCATATACACCCCAGTCTCTAGCCTGTCGAAAATCAACTCTCCAAATATCTGCTCGATCCTCTCTGTTTTGAAAAACGCGCTCGCCGTCTGCATTAAATATTCCCAAATTGATATGGTTATGGCCTCGACAATGTCCGTCATATCCAATTATGGTCTGGCCCTTTGCTACCAAATTTATATTGCCAACTATTTTATGTGGTCTACCATCTTCATGCATGATGCGAATATTTTGAGTCTCTTCCGGTGTACTTGGAACTAGCTCAAACCCCTTTTCGAAATCATCGGGGTCTACTCCATCTCTAAACGGGCAAACTGAAACAAAGTTTGTAATCGATTTACATCGGGTTATTTAATGTACACCACGGTGTGCCCATTCTGAAGTATTTTGGGATAGTACTTATAGATTGTGGCAAAATGTGAGGTCAGCGCCAGCTAGGGGACGTAGCAAGAACTATTGTATACGACAACGACCCC
>NC_046660.1:19790083-19793450 GCF_010883055.1 Belonocnema kinseyi
TTTCTGAAATAAATACATGAATAATAATAACCAATAAAACAAACCAAAAATCGAACAAAATAAAATCTATCATCGATCAAATGCAATAAAATGTTAAGTCTGTTGTAATCGATCTATCATAGAAAGATTCCAACAGACTTTAACGTTTGATTGCTCGTTCTATCAGAACGATTCCAACAGACTTTAACATTTTATTGCATTTGATCGATGATCGATTTGATTAGGTTCCATTTGTAGTTTGTGTTATTGGTAAAAATCCATTGTGAATCCAAGTTCATCACGCAAAAAAAATAATTCCTGCAGCTACAGTGAACTTAAGCAGACGTGAGCAGACGATAGAACTTCTATCGTCTGCTCAAGTTCATTTCGAATTCTGAATTCACACGAGAGCCACCTAGGGGGCGTAGCAATTACTATAATCCGTTCACCACTTTTCTATGGGAGTGGGCACATCTTGATGTACACGGTGGAGTTCATGCTAAATGATAACGAGAATTTTCGTTTAGGAATGAAACTTGGCCGTAATTCAGGAAATATGATTGCTTAGCGGTGAAAAAAATTTAATTGACCGATTAAACTTTTCGACATCTGAATTTACTTTTTTTAAGATACATTTTGAAAATAAAAAATTTTGTTGTACATTTGGTGAAAAAACTTAAAATGAAAAACGCGTTTCCTAAAAATGCCATTTTTTATTTATTTTTTCGTCAGGGAAAGGTAGAAGTGTAGTCTACAAACCCTAATATTATTAGATTGAGTTAGCCACCGGTTATTTTTTTACTAAATAGTTGATTTTTTGTACTAAATTATTGAACTTTCAAGACAAAATGACGAATTTTATAAACAAAACAGTTGAATTATTAAATCAAAAGTATGAAATTTTGACAACAAATGTTAATTTTATACAACAACAACAAAATTCCAACAAAATACAAGGACTCTCAACTCAACAGTTGAATTTTTAACCAAGCTAAATTAACTTTCAACAAAAAAATCATTTTTAAGAAAATAGTTCAATTAAAATTTTTATCTAAAAAAGATTTATTTTTAAACAAAAAGATTAATTTACTACCAAAAAACACGAATTTTCAATCAAATTCAAGAACTCAGAACAAAGATGTTGAATTTTCGAATTGCGCCCTAAATTTTTAAACAAAAATATTAATTTACTATAAAAAAAATTATTAATAAAATTTAAGAATTCTCAACCAAAAAGTTGAAATTTCAAATAGAAAAGGTGAATTTAAAAGAACATCATCTAAAAAAGATGAATTTTTAAACAAAAAATTTAATATACTACCGAAAAAAGATGAAATATTAACAAAATTCAAGAATTTTCAACCTAAATGTTAAATATACTACAAAAAAGATGAATTTTTAAAGAAAAAGATTAATTTTCTACCGAAAAAATACGAATTTTTAAACGAAAAGTTAAATTTTTATATAAAAACTATGCATATTTAAACAAAAAGATTAATTTTCTTCTAAAAAGAACGAATGTTCAATCAAATTCACGAATTCTCAACCAAAAAGTTGAATTTTTAAGAAAGTAGTTCAACTTTAAAACCTAGCTATTAATTCTTTTAATAAAAAGATTAATTTTAAACCGAAAAAAACGAATCTTTAACAAAATTAAAGAATTCACAACAAAAATGTTGAATTTTCAACTAAAAAAGATGAATTCTTAAACAAAAAGATCAATTTACTATTAAAAAGACTAGTTTTTAATCAAATTTGAGAATTCTCAAGCATAAAGTTGAATTTTCAACTAAGAAGGTGAATTTTTAAAGAAGAAGAAATGCTGCATGCATAGTTTACATCCGATTCTTTAAAAAAAATGTTTTAAATGAGTAATAATTTTTTTTTTATAAAAGTTACCCTAGTTCACCCTGTAATTATGGTTTAATAATTGTTTAAACAAATTTTATAAATAAATTTTTCTCGTATTATTTTATCTTATGAACTGAAAAATCCATTGTTTGTATTGGAATCTACTGCCAATGACCCATTACCATCACATTTGGTCATTTGATAATAAAGTAATTGCATTTAATTATTTATTAACAATTTTCAATCATTAATATTATAATGTTTAATAAAAAAGTAACGTTTGAACCAAAATGATAATAATCAATATTAAGCTAAGTAATCAATTCATATGATGAATCTTGCAGGTTTTACGACCGTTTATAATAATGACAGATAATATTCTGTTGTTATTCTGTTGAAATTGAGTGACCAAACAGTATTAATTCCTACGAAATTATTTTTATCTACTCATTTGTTTATAACAAATTCAACAAATGTTCAAACTTCTACAATTTTACTCGAAAAATATTTGTAAATGTTTCGGTCATTGGTTCTAGATCTTTTATGATGAATCTAAATATTTTATTAAAAATGTTGGTTGTTGTCATTTTGTTTATGAAATAAAAAAGTATTAAAAATTTTTTTTTTAATCGGATGTAAGCGATATATTCAAAATTTTATTAATTTTCATTTATAAAAAATTGTAAACATGGAAATAATTGTGGTTTGATAATTACTTGTTAACAGATACTTTTATTGGCCCTACCGAGCCGCGCCACTTCAGAGATAAGCTGGCGTTTAAGCGCGTTTTTAATATTTATTTTCCCCCAAACTTAAAAAAAAATTTCTTTTGATTACAATTTTATCTGTAAAAGACGTAAATTTGGATGTCGAAAAGTTAAATCGGGCTATCGGAATCCAAGATGCGTCATTTAAAAAAAAGTTATTCAAGAACTCAAAGTTCCATATGTCCGCCATTTTTTCGTATTTTTGAAAAATATTCAGTGCGATTTTGTTTCACTACTGAGCAGTAATATATCCTAAATTGCAGCAAAATTCCTTTCCGACATCAGAATTTCCATGATCAGATGACGTGGACACCACCCCATTCTATATAAGATGAATAGCTGAAACTGGTTAACTAGGGAATTGGAACGATTGATTAAATGAGTTTCAAAATGGTTTAAATGCTTGACATTAGAAAGCTTCCTATATATGAAATCAAAATTATATAAAATTATACAAGCATATACATTAAATTATTATATATTTAACAATAGAATTAACCAGAAGCGCCAAAGTGAATAGTAGACGATCAATGACCCTCATTTTTTGTAACTAAAGAAAAAAATAATTTGCCTTATCTTAATATATGTATATAAAATAACCACCATCTCACTTGTCATTATAAATTATTTAATTTTCTGTAAGGCAGATTAAAGTAGTGAAGGTTATTTCTCTTAAGGTGGTTTTAGCGTGACTCAGTGAGTCATATGAGAGTGTAAAAAAGTATTTTTGATTTACATGGAATCTTTTGTGTTTGAAAATCCGAAAATTA
>NC_046660.1:19793550-19795446 GCF_010883055.1 Belonocnema kinseyi
TAAGAATAAAATAACATAAACATAATTCCTCACATTTTTGTAAGGAAAATCAGTTATTGATAAAAGAAAAATCCACAAAAAAGGGAATTTTTCTTTAAAAAATTAAGGGTTGCAACCCCTTAACTTAAAAATGATTGTCAAGGAATTGGCATTTCATGCCGAACATTTTGCCGTTGAAATGATATCAATATTCAAATTTTTTTTGAGATATGAAAAAAATTCGATTTTTAGGGTGAACTTCGAGGGTCACTTTCACCCCTTAGAATCGTTTTTCCGCTGATAAAAAAAATTGCTTATTTCTTACTTCTTCGTACCCTACAACATATTGAAATTTCAAGAAAATTGGAGGCGGACACCTTGTAAGGGTTCCTTGTAAGACTAGTGTCAAAAAACTTGTAGTAAAGCTACCTCACCGTCCACTCACTGATACCGATCTGTTTAATTATGCTAAAGCTCTAAAGATTCCATATTTTCAAGGACACTTTGTCAGTTTCAGTAATCTTCGGCCACCATCGGATCTAGTAGATTACCTATGTGTTAGTAGCGTTATAAAGTACAATCATGATATATATTAAGACTATGACAGTGTTAAATGTGGTCATTTGTGCTTAAGTTTCTATGTGGACAACTGCATATAAAAGATAAATACTGTCTATATAAAATTGTGTGATGAACGGACTAGAGTCAGTACAGAGAAGAACACAATCACGGATCAATCATTCACATTCAATGCGATTCCTAACGCTGACACTGGAAAGAATGTCGGCGATCGAGTCGTGACCATTCGTACTCGTAGCTATGAGATTGAAGACAATGAGAGTTATTGTTAGAATGCTATAGCAATTGATGTTATTACAATAAACATCAAGCCAAATAATAACACTTTGCGCAGCGAGATAAAGTGTGATCGAAAAGTGAACTTTCAACCCTACAATTCTATTGGACGCATGTTGGGATTCAAACCACGTATTCTTGAAGCCAATAAGACTCATACTTCTGATCTACCTGTGGTTATTCTTAAAGTCAATGCCCTACGAGTGGAGTGCCACGAAATATTTTCAGTTAAAAAATAAATAAAATTTCGCCAACAAGGAGAATCAATTTCAATTTTTTAATTAAGCTTTCAATCAAAAGTGAGGAGTTTTCAACTAAAATGGTGAATCTTTATCTGGAAGAGTCAAATTTTCAACTAAGGAAATTAAATTTCTACCAACGAAGACGAGTTTTCAACTAAATAGTTTAATTTTCCAGCAAAAAAAAAACTCAATTTTCAATCAAGTAGTTGAATTTTTCTCTAAGAAAGACACATTTTCAACAAAGAATGGAAAAGTTGTTATTTTTAGTTAACAAAGGGGAATTTTCACCAAACAAAGAATGAACTTTCAATAAAATAGTTACATTCTCAATCAAAGCAATGAACTGTGAACTAAAATGATAAATCTTTGTCCAGATGAGTCTAATTGAAAAAAGTCGATATTTTGTTCATTTTCCGATAGTCTTGAAATAGACACTGTCTACTGAATACGTCTAATTAAATATTTGTTTCATCAAAGAAAATTGTTCTTTTATAAATAAAAAATATTTTCAAAATAAAAAAATCATGTATGTTATAAAAAAATTTTCTGTGGATCGAAGAAATATTTCATTGGATGTGTTCAGTATTACATTTCTTTGATTCAAGTAATATTTGTCATCAATGCCTGAAGTTTATTTTGTTCAAGAATAAAATATTTGCGCAACAGTATTGATGTTGTAAGCTTGTATTTGAGTCTTAGCGACACGTGAAGCAAATATGATTAAGGTGGTTTTAGCGTGAAACGAAATCCATGCTAAAAAGCTGAAATTTTTATTATAACTTCTTTAACTATTTTTGAATACATCTGCGAAGTTTCAGAT
>NC_046660.1:19795546-19796947 GCF_010883055.1 Belonocnema kinseyi
AAATGCTATAGACAATTTTAATGGAATGGAAGTTTTAGAAGACAAGACGCTTGAATTTGAAGAAGAGTTTAAAAATTGCGAAGCAATGGCCATTGAAGATGAAATATGGTACAAACCAACGGATGATGATAGGTGTGTTGCAGAGAATGAAGAATTGAGTTATGAATACAAAAAGAATGCCGTTGAGTATTGGAGATCAGGTAAAACAAAAAATTTGAGCATCAATACTGTTAGACAGAAGTATAAAAAAGTGTCGTCTGAACGTCAATTACGTCGTTGGGCAAGTCAGATTAATAAAGGTGGTACTTATAAAGAAAAACTAGCTGCAATTTCTGAATTCGTACTGAAAAATTTCAAAGAATCTATTAAAGTAGGTAATATTATTCATGACACCGATCTCCAAAAATGGGCACTACAAGCCAAAAAGAATATCGATTTTCATGATATACGTTTTAAAGTCTCAAATTCTTGGTTGTATAAATTTAAAAAACAGCACAGAATAGTGGACAGAAAAATAAATAAATTTATTACAAAAAAAACTTTACGTAATGAGTCAAAATTGAAAGCTGAGGCGGAAAAGTTTGTGCTTGAAACACGAAATTATATCGATGAATATGGAGCGGAAAATGTTTATAACTCGGATCAAAGTGGTTTCGAGTTGGAAATTAATTCAAAACGGACACTAGCAGAGGAGGGAACAAAACAAGTAGAGTGTATTGTTCAATCTACTTCTGCAATAACCCACAGTTACACAATCCAACCAACGAAAAATGCTGATGGAAAATTACTTTCACCCCTTTTTTTAGACATGAAAGAAACATCAAATGAATTCGGACCAATAGTGGAAAAAAATTTATTTAGGCCAAACAATGGTTGAAAGAAGTTTTCTATCCTAATGTTGGTAGTAGAAGTGTATTACTGCTTGATTCATGGAGCGGACATTGTCCAGAAGCTGTTCAAGAGGCTGCTTCGAAAGATAAAGAGATTCATTTATTAAAGATACCTAAAGGTACGACGGGAAAAATTCAACCTTTGGACGTATTCGGCTTCAGAATATGGAAGAATTTTGTGAGACATTTTTCCGACAGTGTTATACTATTAAATGGCGACCTAAATTTACATATGAGAAACAATGTCATCAAGTTACATTCGCTCATTCACAACCAACTGTTATCGCCTAGATATGTAAATCTTTTCAAATATTCTTGGTTTAAGAGTGGATATATAGATAAAAAACCTATACATTTCGAAAATCCTGTTGAATTTGGATTTACCCAGTCAGAACAAGCTTTATGCGAAATTCCTGGATGTACGAATGTTGCTATTATTAGATGTGCATGGTGTCGAAAATCCTTATGCCTTAAACATTATTTCGAAGATTTTCATTACTGTACAAATTAT
>NC_046660.1:19797047-19816939 GCF_010883055.1 Belonocnema kinseyi
ATTTTTCTTTAAAAAAAATTGAGGGTTGCAAACCCTTAATCAAAAATAATTGTCAAAGAATGGGAATTTGATGCCGAATATTTTGCCGTTGAAATGATATCAGTATTCAAATTTTTTGTCGAGATATAAAAAAAATTCGATTTTTGAGGGTGAACTTCGAGGGTCGATTTCACCCCTTAGATTCGTTTTTCCGCCGATAAAAAATTTGCTTAATACTTACTTTTTCGTACCCTATAACATATTGAAATTTCAAGAAAATTGGAGGCGGACACCTTGTAAGGGTTCCTTGTTAGATAAAGTCCCTGTCCTTTTCGGTAAGCTTTCATGTGAAGACCTAATCCTTTTCTGTAGGGACTTAGGTATAAACCTTTTCCTAGAGCAATAGCCTTCATTGATATGGCGTTGATATTCTTCCAGTTGTTGTTTGGCAGCGCTAGCATCGTTTACCGCCTTAGCTACAACTGCTGTTCCCCAAGGAATAGTGCCAAGTGCACTGAATCCAGCAAAAACTAGAAGGCCCTTTTTGCATCACTACTTTGTTTCATTGCCTACTTGACTGCAGTCACAACCTTTATAAATGATATTTGTTTATTTTTTGTAGCTGGTTTCTTTTTCTTTGAACTGGGTTTCCTCTTCTTTGAAATAGATTTTCTCTTTGAAATAGGAATCTTCTTCTTCTTTAATCCCATACCGTGTTTCGCTTTGGCATTTATCACGTTAGTTATTACTAGTACTGCCGTTTTCTCATCGATTCCTAAGTCTTATGAAAAGACATGCTGTCAAGCTTTAGTGGCTAGTACACGATCTGCAACGTTTCTCGTTTCAACGTTCTTACGATTTCTCGAGTATGCAATGTCGTGTTCTTTGTACGCTGCGTCTAAAGGATTAATACCAGGATCACCTCTAGCAAATCGTTTAGCTAGCTTCGTACCTGGACCACAGTATTGGTATCCAGGCAAGTGCAACTTAAGCAGTAAGTTGTTGATGACTTTGTTGACCAATCCTTTACCTTGATGATGGCTTGACACTTCACGGTGCACAAACATTCCACCCTGCGAAGGTTAGCACGGAACTGATGCAAAATCTATATATGGGCTGTAATTATAGCTTTCACAACAGTCGAGATTAAGATACGGTTCGAGACACAACCCGTTAAACTTCCGGTTGACAACTTTGACAACGTCGTCCAATCAGAGAAGAAGATGGTTAAACGTCATGGCAGTCTATTTCCAGATAGTATTCTTGCATTGTTTTGTGGAACATCAAATTGTGGCAAGACAAATTCATTATTTACCCTAATCCTTCACCCGAACTGATTAAAATTTGAGAATGTCTACGGCTAGTCGGAATCTCTCAAACAACCAAAGTGAAAATTCTTAGGATGTGGATTAAATAATGTTAAAGGTTTAAATATTTTGTCTTCAGTGAGCATGAAGAAGTAATACAACCAAGGGATGCTCACACAAATTCTTAAATAGTATTTGATGACGTCACCTGTGAGCAACAGGATAACATTAGAGACTTTTCTACATGGGCAGACACGCCCAGTTTGGCAGCTTTTACTTATGCCATACGTACGCTCGAATTCCTAAACATATAATTTGAGATAATGTCAATCTATTGATACTTTTTAAACAGGATCAAAGAAACTTTAGTCACGGATATGATAACGATGTCAAAACCGGCATATACATTTTTTAAAGTACAGCTAAGAGTACACAAATGCGATAATTTTTAATAAAGTTTGTCAAAAATAGTGCTTTGTATATTAAAAAAACTTTTTGTCTAATTATGAATGCTCAAATAATAACTTATATATTTTCTGTTTTGTTTATCTTCGCAAGATTATGAATAATGATTGAACTTCAAATAAAATTACAATTAAAAGGAATTTAATTTAACTGCAAGCAAAATTTAAATAATTATTTGGACATTCAGAATTTGAAAACGAAACCTTCTTTTCTGAACATAAAACACTGCATGTGATTTGTAACTTCGTTTAGTTTTTTACCCGAATGACATGAATGCCTTTTCAGTTTAATGGGTTTTTTCTGCTTTAGATTTGCTACTTTTTCTTTGAATTATATTCATCTTCAATATAAAAAATTGGTAGAAATGAAGATGAAGTTTTTGGTGAAATATACCCAAGGCTTTCACTTGATTGGGCTTGTGGTGGTGGATTAGATTTGTAATTATTATGACTTGTGGATTTTTTAAGTGATGTGTTATGTTTAGGATTGTTTAAGGAAGGCAATGGTGTCGATGACAATGGCGTCGATGTTGCTGTCGGCTCATATTTTTTGTAGTGAAATCTGAAATGAGAGCCATTACGTTATAATTTAATCCCTTTTTTCAAATTCTTATCTCTTCAATTTACTTAAAAATCCAATATTTTTTAACTGTACATAAAAATCGAATTATTCAGTCAAATTAAAAGTATAAATATCTACAACAAGTTTCCCTGCATAAAGAGAAGAAGAGTTTGAACCTGGTCGTCGTGAAGAGGCCTAAGAAATCCCGCGGATAACAACGACCTGGAATTCACAACGAGGATGACCCATATGGGTTGGAGTTGATGGTTAGTAGGGTGGAAGTATCAGTGTGAATTCGACTAAGCAGCGAACATCGAGTAACACTCGGCTCCCAAAACAACTCACTATGCCAAAATGTGAACTACCGTGTCGAGAACTGAATGTCACCAGGGAATGGTGATTCAAACGGTGTCCTGGGATAACATGCAACCTCTCAGTGTAAAAGTGCCATATTTTCACGAGCAGAGCTCTGTGGGGACGGACCTTGTTTTTCCCTAGCTACTCTTGGGAATAAAATGAATTCCATAAATGAACATAAAAATAACAATACCAAAACGCATAAGCAAGTGACTTCAATGACACCTGCCGTGAATAATCCATCTTCTCCCGAGAAGATTGGAAATCAGTGAAGGTGGTAAATCACATTCGAGTCAGCAGGGAGCTGATGCAATTCCTAGAATCTCAAGTGGTATGGCTGGGGATGAGGCTTTAAATAGCCACAGATTAGAAACCAAAGCCACTGAGAACAATGGGACTACAGGAGGCCCCAAGAAAAGGAAATATAGTGCTGCTGCCAGAAGGAAGTACCATCGCCAGCAAATGAAGTTGCAGCGCGAGGTAGCTTCTAAGCCGGAGACCCCAAAACGGTCTCAGTCTGATGGCAGTAGTCCAAAGTGTGACAGAGAAAGTAAGAGGGGTAAGTTTGAAGACCCAGGTGGCTCTTACAGTCTCGCTCTTCAAAGCCACCTCAAAACGGCCGTTGTTCCAGGAGAGCTTTCCACAAGGAGAGTTCAGCATGGAGCAAGCAACGGTTATAAAGGTGGCCTTCGAGAAAATGATCGCCGGAGTAAAACCTGGCGATATTTATAACAGAGTTATAAGCGCCACACCCAGTCACGAAACTGTGGGCCTGGGAGATGGAGTAGGGAACGACACCCCCCGTTCTCATTACCGCGATCTTGCCCCGAAGATAATCAATCTTGGGCTATCTGTCCATTAACTTGGTTAATTCGGTTCGAACGTTCAGTTCCCAACCCCTTAGTACCAACCACAACGCCACGCCATCCGCCCGGAAAGAACTCCAGCCATCAGCCCCGTCGCCGAAGCATTATCTTCGAGGAGGACCCATCGCTGCCCCGGGTACCTTGGCTTCATCGCCCAGGTGCCATCCAACCTGACTTGCCCGCTCTCGGCTCTGCCGCCCGGTTCAAGCCTTTGAGACAGTTGCGACTTCTTGAATCAACGTTGTAAGTTGGTTTAAATAAACCTCTTTTCTGTTTATATGGTTGATTATTGACTTCATCTTAATTTTTTGATTCTCCACATCCTCACCTATTCTTTAATTTTCGAGATCGTTCACAAATTTTGCGCCCTCCTAAAAACCCACAACCCCTCCAAACATCCTGTCATAGTCGAGAACATTTTTCAATAAATGATGAAACTTGTAAAATCACGTTGAATGTATGTGTGCCATTGGAGAATAAAATTTTGAATTTTAAAAATACTATAGGAAAAATATTTGCAAACTTTGTTTTTGTATGTGTGAAATTGTTTTCGAAATTTTACGAGAGAAAGTGTGGGTAGAAATGTATTTAGATCAATAAAGTGCGGATAGACTGTTGTATATGCCCGTTAAAATATTGGGTATACTTCGCGTTTTTACAAGCTCTGCTACCTTTAACAAAATAAAAAATTACCCTGAGAAAAGGCGCCTTATCTGTACTCCTTGTAACAGGATTGGATAAGTGAGGGGTTCAAACAAAAAAAAATCTTAAACAAAAATAAATAAAAGACGGTTGGAAAAACGGAAATGAATTTTGAGAAAATAAAACGGGAAAATAGAATTTACTTGTAGGAACAAACTAGATGGAATAGAAAAAATAATAGAGTTAACAAAAATCTAGAAGAAAATTGAGTAAGGAATAAGAAAGTTACAAAAGGAAGCGGCGTCAGTGACGAAAATTTTCGCGAAGTAGGAACCAGTGACATCATTAAGGAAATTAGAAAAAATAAGGCAGTTCCGGAAATTATAATTGAAGAAAATAACACACAAGCAAGTGCAAGTAGTATGGAAAATAAAAATATAGATATTCAGTCAGACGAAAACGAAAATAGAAGAGAAGAATTAGCAGGAAATTTGAGTTTAGAATTCATAACAGTGAGAAATCGAGAATTAGAATTGGGGGCAGTACAACAGAGTCAAGCGACAGGTGCAATCTCAAGAACGATAATGGAGACACAAACACAGACAGAAAGTACCCCTCAAACAGACAAAACCGTACCCTACACATACGTGAAATTGGTATACTGTTTGGAAAATGATGAATTAGAAACAAGCAGAATATATAGAGAAATTGAAAACAAGAGAAAAGAACTCGAAAGATTAGAAAGAAACAGAGAACGACTAGAATCGAGTCGAAAAATTGCGAATAGAAGTAGAAAGACAAAAAAAAAAGAAAACGCGAAAATTAGTGATAAAACGTTCAAAATTGATTCTTTTAAAGATAATAATACTGAATTTTGGAATGAGGCACAAAAATTAATAAATTTTGAAGAAAAGAAAAGCGATAAAATTAAAATTAAAGAACTATCAGACGAGATTAATAATTGAAAAGATAAAATGGATAGAATTTGAAATACAGCGCAAAATTTATTCAATGAAAGTAATAAGTCAACAAATGTGCAAAATATGGTTCATTTCGAAGAGACAGAATTAGATTTAAATGATCGAAGGCACTCGTTAGCAGGTACACAGAATAGAATGACAATAAATACGGCTAGCGGTCAAGGGGACGAATACTCATTAGCGAGACTGATACACAGGCAATCAATTATAAGAAATTCGCATTTGCCTCAATACAAAAGAGAAATTCAAAGTAGAATGGATAGAAGTAGAGGGACCGATACGGAAAGAGAAGAGGCGAATGAAAATAATATAAATGAAATTCTAGCAACTCTCTTTCCATTCGGAATGATACAATCCCCTTTTTAAATTATGTCAAACTGGCCAATTAAATTTAAAAATAATACAGAAAATAGTATAACTTATTTCCTAAATAATTTAATGAGATTTAAAAGAGGATATAAAATTAACGAAAGATTCATTTTAGAAAATTTATATGCTGTTTTCGAAGACGAAGCATTAGGTTGATTTCAAGTCAATGAAAATAATTAGCAACATTTAGATCAATTTGTTGAAGATTTTAAAGAAACTTACTTAAATTAGAGATATACGAAAATATTCAAAAATAAAATAAAAATTTGCAACCAGAAAAAAGATCAAGATATTCATGCTTTTTTAACAGAAATTAAACAATGATTTGGAAAATTAATGCCACGTCCGAGCCTGGAATGGCAATTCAAAGAAACTTATGAAAATTTAAGAATCGAATATAAAGTTTAAATATCAAGAAACGCATTTTCAAGATTTTAAAAATTAGAAATTTTATACCGAAAATGGGAAACAGAATTGGCAAAATCTAAAATTAGAGGTCAACAATTAAGCATTTCAGATAAAGAGGATAATAAAAATAACAAAAATAAAAATGATCAAGGAAATGATCAAAGTCAAAATAATATTGAAAATAAGAATCAGAATAGAGATTAAAATCAGAAAAGACAATTTAGACCGGGGTACCAAACTCAACAAAATAGACAATTCCAACCAAGGTTTCCGAATGGAAATCCTAGATTTTTAAATTCAAGACTTAAAAATAATTATTATCAAACCCAGCTTATAAGTTATCAAAATAAAAATAATGACCACAACAAACAAAACAAAGATAGGCAGAAGAGAGGTGAATTAGATGCAAAAATTCAGGATTCCGCGGATCCAAATTCTGTGTATGAAAGCTCTAATTATAGATCACGAGAAACCTTAATACGCAACAATTGCGGGAAAATAGGCCTCATACGTTAGTGAAAATTTATAAAAACAGTCAAAGAATTAGACTACGAAATTAAAAAACCAATGAATGACACATTAATGGTAGCTATTGGACAAAAATAAAAAATTACAGGACAAGTATTAATCCCAACCAAAATAGAAAAATATTTATTGTTCAGACTAGTATAAAATTTAAGATTGGTAGGAATATTGGCACATATATGATAGAAAGATTAGGTGTAAAAATGGATTATAAGAAAAAAATTTGGTGGTTCCCACAATTGCCAAATATTAAATATGCGATTAAATCGAAGGTAATTAAAATGTAGAAGCCAATAACAAAGGAAACGAAAGAGAATGAGAATAGAGGAAGCGATAAGAGTGAACTAAATTCGGTACGAAGGTTAGCCTGCGAAACGACATGCGAGAGAAAGAGACAGATTTGCTACCCTGAGAAGTCTCTTCTCCCGTTTCGCCACACACCCCACCCCAACCCCTCCGCACAGGTGATGCACTAGACTCGATCCCGCCAGCGACGCAACACTGGCACGTCCCAACGTAGGCGTTCAGATACTAGGTAAGCAGACTAGTCATAACAGAGAGAGAACGGCAATCGATAAAAAGGAGGAAAAAAGTGATTCGATAATAGAAAAATTATTCGCAACTAGAAAAAGTAATTGGTATAATTTTAGAAATATTGCAGTAATAAATAATAATATTACATGCGTAAAAATAGAAAAGAAGAAAAAGTTAGAATTTTGCAAGGAACTTTCTGAAGGCATAGTAGAGTTGAATGAAGCACAACAAGTGCAATTAGAAAATTTAATTAAAAGAAAAGTAACAGATCAGGGAACAGGATTAAACCCGACCCATTTGACTAGCCATAAAAGAGATGTGCAAGGTTACCAACCCATTAAGCAAAGATACTATTACGTATAACCGAAAATAGGAGAGTTTGTGTACGAGGAAGTAGATACACTTTTGGAAGAAAAAATAATAGAACCATCGCATAGCGATTGGTCAAATCCGATTGTAATGATACAAAAACCGAATGGAAAATATAGATTCTGTTTAAATTTTAGAAGAGTAAAATCAGTAAAAAGACTTATATCCAATTCCGATAATGTCTGAAGTATTAGACATACTGAGATCAGCAAGATACATGTATAAAATCTATCTTCTTTCAGCATATCATCAGATACCACTGAACGAAGAATAGAAACCAATTACAGCTTTTATTGTTCCGGGCAAAGGAATCTATCAATTTAAAAGGATTCCATTTGGCTTGATAAATGCTCCTGCTACATGCCAACGCTTTATTGACATAATAATAACACCAGAATTAAAGCCACATGTATTTTTTTATCTCGATGATATAATTATAGTGTCAAAAATTTTAGAGAACATTTGAAATACTTAGAAATTGTATTAGATAAAATTAAAAGTGCAAGTTTAACAATAGATTTAGATAAATGCGAATTTGGATGTTCGGAAATAAAATATTTTGGTTTTAAAGTAAATGAAAAGGGATTGATTACAAGTTGATGAAGAAAAAATGGAACTAGTTTTAAATTTCCCAAGGCCTACGACAATTAAACAAGTTCAAAGACTGATAGGAATGGTTTCTTGGTATAGAAAATTAATCCCAAAATATAATGAAATAATAGAACCATTACAAAAGCTACTAAAAAAGGAAGTAAAGTGGGAATTGACTGACAAACAGGAACAGGCATTTACGACTATTAAACATTCACTAACAACAGCACCAATTTTAGCCTGTCCTAATTTTGGAAGTCCATTCCAACTTAAAACTGATGCTAATGACATAGGATTAGGGGCTGTTTTAACATAAACGGCGAAAATTATGTAATAGCGTTTGCGAGTAGAGGTCTGAATGGGGAAGAACGTAAATATTCAGTCTCAGAAAAAGAATGCTTAGCAGTTGTTTAAGCGATTAGAAAATGTAGACCATACTTGGAAGGTTATTATTTTAAGGTTATCACAGATCATGTTGCATTGAAATGGTTGCACAATTTAAAAAGTCCAAAAGGTAGACTAGCAAGATGGGCTTCAGAATTATTAGAGTACGATTACGCAGTTATGTACAGAAAGGGAAGTTTAAACCATGTCCCAGATGCATTACCAAGATCAAAGGAAAATAAAATCAAAGTTTCTAGTATTTTAGGAAGAATTGTAGAAAAAAAAAGAAAAAGATTTTAAGGAAATCGAGGATAAAAAGGTAATTAAGTAAAGGTATAAATAGGGGTATAAAAATAAAATATTTCAGGTTAAAAATAAGCCACAAGAAACCCGAAATTGGAGCATACGCTATAATCAATTGTATTTTTATATACCCGACCCTTTAAAAGAAACTCTAAATCTAGATAGCAACCCGTGGAAATTAACAATACCAAAAGATCTAAGGGAACAAGTTTTAATCGAAAATCGTGATAATAAAAAAGCAGGTCACTTAGGTATGGAAAAAACGTATGCAAACATTTCTGAAAATTATTTTTCGCTAGGAAAGTATTCTGAAACTCTTGAATATGTAAAAGAATGCGATATTTGTCAAAGAATAAAACCAAAAGTAAACAATCAGATGGGTTTGATGGGAAAGCGAATAATCGAAGAACCACGGACAGTGGTAGAATCTGATATGATAGGTCCACTGCCAATGACAACATCGAAAAATCAATATATTTTAGTTTTTGTTGATATGTTTACAAAATGGGTAGAAATAATTTCAGCAAAAAATAAATTATCGTCAACAGTTGAAAAAGAATTTCATAAACGTATAATTTCGAAATGGGGAACGCCTAGAATATTATTCAGATATAACGGATAGGAATACGTAAACAAATCAATAATGAATTTAACAAAAACATTCGGTATTAGACATTTGAAAACTCCTAAATATCATGCACAAGCACAATGCTTCAAATACAAGTAAACATTCTTCTACAGGATTCACACCAGCTTTTTTAAATTTAGGTCATAAGCTCCAATCCAGGCAAGCATTACATAAAGATTTAGATTGAAAAAGCGAAATCGAATTTCAAGAGTCATAAAAATGGGCAGATAGAATGCGAACATTAAAAATAATTAGAAAAGAGGTAATTAAAATTTTAGATACCGCAAATGAGACGCTATCTAGATATTACAATCTTAGACCTAGGCCAATACGTTTTGAAATTGGCGAACAAGTTCTAAAAAACAATAAAACATTGTCAAATAAAGGGGAAGGAATAGTTCAGAAATTGAATAAAAATTTAGAAGGACCATTTTTCATTAAAGCAAAGATTTCACCAACAATTTAAGAATTAAAAACAAAGAATGGGAAACCTGTAGGTTACTGGAATGTAAAAGATATTTAAAAATATATTGGAATTCAAATTTTTCATTGAATGGCATGCATGTAAATGATTTGATTTGACACTACTGATAACGACAAAAAATGACACAATAACATACATTTACAAAGAACAACGAGAACAGAACAAATATTTATTTTCAGAAAAATGGACCCACGTTTGATCCTTAAGTGTAAGGATTGCCTTCTAAGTTTGGTGGGGGAAGAATTGTTAACCCACTCATGTGAAAAATGGGTTGAGCTTCTTCAACCATCATCAACAGAGACAACAGAGGAGAAAATAGTCAGAATTGAGGAGATAGATAGAAGGCGGAGGGCTGAAGTTGACAGAGAAGTGAAGAAGGCAATAAAAAAGATCAGAGAGAGAGAGAGAGAAAAAACTTGGAAATAAAAGTACAAATGTATGATGAAAACGGATCAAGGAGAGGAGATCCAAGAATCCAAAAACTCGCAGAAGAAAAAAGGATATACTATGGACTCCCAACGATGCAAGAGATTAGAAAAGGATTAAGGGAGAACAAACGAAAAGAAGAGGAGGAAAGCGGAGACAAAAGGAAGGAGAAGATAAAAAATTAAAAGAAGTATTTGAATAAATAAAAATACAACAAGAAAAAGAGAAGGAAGAAAAAGAGACAGAAGAAATAAAGAAATTGCTTAAATATCGGCAAGAAAGATATGCGGAGGAGGCGGCAAGAAAAAGAAAAGTTAGAGGAAGAGAGAATTAGAAGAAGAGGAGAACAAGAGGAGAAAGTAAGGAAAAGGAAGGATGCGAAAAAGGTCAAAGGAAGGCTCCAGAAAATAAAAAAACACTGCAACCAATTACAGAGGAGAAAGAAGAATCATCGACGGATTGGGACACGGACGTGTAAAATAAATTTAACGATTACTTTACTTTTCCACATACACTACAAAAAATTTTATTTTTGACCCTTTACAAACACAACGGAGATGATAGTTTTACTCTTTATATCTGAAGAAATAGCTTTTACAACAATACAGTTTTTTCTAATAAACATAAATACGGCTATAAGAGGCCAAGGTTGATTTATCATTAAAAATAAAAGTAAAGTTTACATAAAAGTTAATTTTCAGAAAAGAAAAGTTACGAAAAGCAGAATTTTAAAAGGATACTCATCGGAATGGATAACATAATAAAAATGCAATACAATATATTTCAAATACAGACTCGAGATTGTACATGTTTTTGAAGGGAAATAGGAAAGAACATAATTAGAAAGAGGATAAACTTTTTTATTATTTCAAAAAGTAAGATGTGTTAAATTTTGTTTCTGCTAAAAAGAAGAAGATGAAAGACCTAAAGATGTGGCAGTGTAGGCATATTGTGGAGAGATGTCCAATAGGTCAAAAAAACATCACATGGTGCCGGAAGCGACAAGGACGAAATATATACAAGGAGGTTGGGTAGAGACAAGGGAAAAATTTAGAGAGATCTTAAAAATCTCATTTGCTAAGGAGAAAATGGCACAAAAAGATGACCGAGGAACTGTTGAAAAAGTAAACCTTATCCCAAACAGGGGGTGGGGGAGGTTATAACAGACTTATTAGCACTTCTTCCAGTGACGGCCCTGTGGGCCTAGGAGATGGAGTGCGGAACGACAACCCCAGTCCTCATTACCACGATCTTCCCCCGAAGGCAATCAGTCTTGTGCTATCTGTCCATCAAATTGGTTAATTCGGTTCGTACGTTCAGTTCCCAATCCCTTAGTACCAACCACAACGCCACGCCATCCACCAGGAAAGATCTCCAGCCATCAGCCCCGTCGCCAAACCATTATCTTCGAGGAGGTCCCATCGCTGCTCCGGGTACCTTGGCTTCATCGCCCGGGTGCCATCCTACCTGACTTGCCCGCTCTCGGCTTTGCCGCCCGGTTGGAGCCTTTGAGACCATTGCGACTTCTTGAATCAACGTTTTAAGTTGGTTTAAATAAACCTCTTTTCTGTTTATATGGTTCATTATTGACTTCACCTTAATTTCTCGACTCTTCACAATCTCACCTATCCTTTAATAGATATTTAATTATCTCGAGGTTTGAGGACTGCCGGTATAAGAGTGGTGTGCTGACCGCGTCGTCTGCACTGGAGGACTGGGCTATAATCTACGTGAAGAGAGACACCAAATAAACTCAGTTGATCTTGAGTGTGGACGCTTCAGTCATCGAGCACTTAGAGAAGCTCGATTGCAGACATTATCTGAGGATGAGATGGATCCAAATGAAGATCCTGTCTAAGCATAAAAATTCTACGAGGGTAGCGGAAGAGAAGCCGCCCTCGGAACAGACGAAGGGTGGTGCTGCTCTGTAATGAACAGCGTCAAATCTTCATATTTTGATTTCATCCAAATAAATCTTTACCACTGTGAAGCTGCATTTGCTATCCTAAGCAGACGTGTTACAGTAGAACAAACGGCTTTTGCACTAGGACAAGAACCTTGGTGCTACGAGGTGGCGGTCTAAGGTATAAGCCAGGAATACAGCTCTATTGTATACAATAGATCAGAGGAAAACCCCCCGGACAGCCATAAATGTTAGAAGGGATAGCGACTTTGTTAGGTCACCGAGGTTCAGTACTAGAGATCTGGTAGCAATTAAAGTAGATCATCAAAGAGGAGGAAACCGACAACCTCGAGTGATTTGTTCAGCATACCTGCCATTTGACTCTTTATTCCCGCCACCATCAGAGGAACTAAAAAGGTTGGTGGACTATTGCAATTCGAAAGAATGGTCGCTGGTCATTGGATGTAATGCAAACGCGCATCATACGATATGGAGCAGTAAGAACATCAACAGCAGAGGTGAGTAGCTTTTAGATTACCTTTTAACTACTGATTTAACTATATTAAATCGTGGATGTACACCAACCTTTGTGACAGCTAGATGTCAGGAGGTTATTGACATGATTTTTTGTTCAGTATACATTACTAAAGCATTCGGTGATGCACGCATCGTTTGAGACATCCCTGTCAGATCACAGGTTTTTTTTATTTTTTATTTTTTTCGCTGACAGCTGACATATCTGATCCGACTGGGTATAGAAACCCTAGAGCGACTGACTGGGATGGGTACAGGGAAGATCTCGGAGAGGCCTTGGCAAGCATACCCGGAAGGAATAGGTTAACTGATCAGTTGGATTTTGCTGTGAATATAATAAAAAAATCAATGAATAAATCGTTTGAGGACAATTGTCCTCTTCAAATTAGAAAATCAGACAAGGATGCCCCTTGGGCGTAATCCTAGAACACCTCATGAAGGTGCAGTTTCCTGGTTCCAGATCTGGGTATCGGTCGCAGGGAGACGCTTTTACGCTGAGTTCTACTGACGGCCCAGATCAGAGGGCCAATAGGAATGTTCGGAGAATAGCTAGCCGGATCGTTACACAATCAACCGCTATGTAACATCTTTAGGGCGTGCATAGCTATGGGATAAACCCGTACGGTATGGAGGAAAGTCAAAGCGATTTTTATGCCAAAGCCGGGAAGGGACTAGTACTATGAGGCTAAGTCATTTATACCGATTAATCTAACTTCCTTTATGTTGAAAGCATTAGAAAAGTTAGTAGATTTTCAGTTGAAGGAGGGAATCTTACCGGGCAGACCTTTTCATAATAACGTTTAATGCCTGTTGACTGCTACACTTCAAACGCATCGCCTGTACGTAGCAGTCAACAGGCGTTATACGTCTTATTTTTTTTTAACTTTTTACCGTTGCAGAAAAAACCACTGCGATTATTTCGTGACCTTCTATAGGGAATTTTAACATAGAATCCGAATTTCCACAATTTAAAAGTTGATTTTGCTTTTTTTCGAGTTTTTTCAAAAGGAACCGAATAGGGTCTTTACGGGTACATTGTAGACGCTCCATTCGGTTCTTTCGGTCCGCCAGGGTTGATAGTCAGGCTGCGTTGAGGGCCCTCAATCTGGAGGAATTAACGTCCAGACTTGTCTGGAGCTGCCTTCAAGAACTTCTCGAAGTGTCTGGTAAAAACTGGGTCAAGTTGATCCGGATTCCCGAACATAGGAACATTGAGGGCAACGAAAGAGCAGATAGACTTGCCAAAAAAGGGACTATGAAGTTTCTCTATGGACCTGAACCATACTGCGGAATCTCGTATAATTCAGCTAGGCACGCCATTGAAAGGTGGCTCCTGATGAAGCATGCGGAATAAAAAATACTCAAAAAAGTTTATCAAAGAACCATGCTTGGGAAAATCTAAGAAACAGCTCGTGACAGCACGTCACATCTTATGTGATTGTAACGTGCTACTCGGCCTCAGAGTAAAGCATTTTGGTAATCACTTCTGCGAATCAGAGGATTTCGAAGATATCTCCTATTCCGCGATATGCGCATATATGGATCAAACTGACCTCCTCAGAGATGCATAGATTTTAAAGGGTAAAGTACAATAGGTTACACTAGTTGACCTCAGTGCTATGGGCTTGAATGACCCTACCCATCTAATCTAAGAAAGCACCCAGAGGTGATTTTTGTCACCTCCAATGCTCGTGGCCGTTCGTAATTGTACACCTACAACATCATCGGGGAGGTTTCAACCATCGTATTAAATTATTTGAATCAACTTGTAACATTCTAATCTCATCAGTCACTTGACTTAGTCCGTGGCTATAATGTATAACCGGGTTTACCCGAGTGAAAGTTTGATAAAAACACTTAACAATATCTACAACAATTAATATTAAAAAGTATTATAAGATTATCTGGATTAGTTTGAATGTATCCTGCAATGGAGGAACAGGAAAATTTACGTGTACAAGTTGTACACTGGATATGCACTTTTCATCATCTAAGCCTAGAGCTTGCTTCTGTACCCAACAGGTTAACCTGAAGACACACACGCAACTACAAAATATTGTACATTTTGTTGAAACAAACAGTTTTGATGAACTTATAACAGATTACACAAAATTAAAACTGATGTTCACCTCAACTGTGGAGAGGTTGAGCGCCTGAGCTAAACTGAGGAGCTCCAGCGTACCTGGTCGTATATACGGTTGCTGCGTCGAACATTAAAGAAAGATTGTATATACGCTGGGACAATCCATGAATGACGAAGTCGATATCGATGCTTCTGGGTGGATCAGTGCATATAATCTAACACTGGATTATGACTTATGTATGTATTGAAGCTTCTAGATAACCCTGGCGGATCGAATGAACCGAAAGAAGCCGCTAAAAAGTATTCTTAAAGACTCCCCTCCCCCTGGCGGACCGAAAGAACCGAATGTAGACTCTATAAAGTACCCGTAAAGACCCCATTGGGTCCCCGTTCGGTTCCTTTTTAAAAAACTAAAAAAAAACAGCAAATCAACTTTTAAATTGTTGAAATTCTGATTCTACGCTAAAATTTGCATTAGAAACTCACGGGGTAATCGCAATACTTTTTCTTGTAGCGTTTAAGACTTAAAAAAATAAAATACGCGTCATCAACACGGGCCGAAGGCGCCTTCAAGTGCATCTTCTTTTAGTAGCAGTTAATAAGCGTTCCGTCGGTAACTTTAAGAATATTTTCTGGATGCCAGCGCCACGCAGTGGAAACATCAGGCAACTACGCTTGGATGCAAGTTAGAGTGAAGTTTATTTTTAAACTTCGCGCGCAACATACAACTTGAGCTATTATGAATTTGCTTGAAGTCACCTTCAGCAGAAGTTAATGACATTTTTTTACATTTTTAACGCTGCAAAAAAAAAGTATTAGTGCTTCTTGTTTAATATCCCAAATTCTCAACTCGATATGGCGTTTCGTGTGAAAATAAGTTGGGAAATAAAAAAAGTGGCGGTAATGCAGAAATCTGGTCACGTGGCCCACACATCACATGGCCTTAAATACTAAAGAATCTTTAGAGATTACATTTACATTTTCCAGAAAGTATGTAGACGCATACCCACTCAAAGATATTAGAATCCTAGTTTCATCATCTTACCAGCGAACTTTCTATAAGTGCCAAGAACTATAAAATGTCATTCGTTAAAATATATGGAGACAGCTATTCCTCTTTTTACCCAATGGCTTTTTTTAGTTTTTGGAACTTATAATAGATTTATCAGTGAGGTGATGCAACTAGGATTATAATATCTCTAACCAACTAACTGTCTCATATAGATTTCCCGAAGGTTCTATCACTTCTAGAAGGTTCATTTATTTCTAGAAGTTTTGATTACTTCCAGCAAACAGAGGCCTCGAGGACAGTTACGTACTTTAGAAAATTGGCCGGTGGCGCCAACTGTCGGTGGCAGCCGGAAGTAGTGTCCCAGAACATTGATAATAATAATAATAATAATAATAATAATAATAATAGATGAAGGTTGACTAACTTGATACTTGAAAAATTTATGATTTAAACAAATAATATACTCTTTGAATAATACTAGAAAGCTGCAGTTTTTTCTAAAATGTTTCAAATTTTGCTTACTTTTACTTAGTGAGTAATAATTAGTATGAGTTCACAAAATACTTGTTCTATAATTTATAATTTATAATAACTGATATGCATTGATATTGAAACAGAAGTATTTGAATTATTTCTTTTTGAATTTAAAAAAAGTGCGCACTCTATTCAAAAAATTGTTGTTAAACAATTTATTGTAACGTTTGTCGTTTCTCTATCAATAAATTTCATTTGTTAATTTTCAATGTTATTTTTACGTACAAAAAAAATACGCATATCCTAGCGTAAAGTGGTTCCAAGAACATTTTTTGATATAATTTAGGCGAAAAATTTTTTTAAATACTATGTTAATGTAGCTTTTGTCCTTTTTCCAAAAAAGTTAATTTTTTATTTCTAATGTTATTTTTTACGATTAAAGCAAAAACTATGCTCCATATAAAAAAATTATTAATGACAAATTTAAACTAGTTTTCACTCTTTATTGTATGGGCAACTTTTGTCTAGTTATTTTTTTCATCGCTTTTGTTGTTTGCCCAAAAATTAATTTTTTATTTTTAGCATTGTTTTTTACAAATAAAACAAAAACTACGCATCCTATCAAAACATTATCAATAAAAAATTTGTAGCTCTTTTTTGGATGAATAACTTTTGTCTTGTTTTTTTCGTAGCTTCAGTAATTTTTCCAAAAATTAAATTGTTTATTTCCAAACTATGTTTTTGACGAATAAAACAAAAACTACGTATTGTGTTAAAAAGTGAGGCATAGCAAATTTGTTGATTTTTTTTGAGTGCACAATTTCTTTTAATTCATCTTTTATCATATCTTGTATAGTTTGGCCGCAAAATTGAAATTTTTATTTTTTATTATTTTGAGTTCAATAAAAATTCGTATTTTTATTTTCCAGAAAATGCAAAAAGTTGTTATGATAATCTTTTAGGCTGTTAAAAGTGCAACGTTTTTTTTCTCTGACTTTTCTTCATCTCGTGCGTATTTTGGTCATTAGGTCATTAGGTCAAAGTCATTAGGATAAGTTGCTCGTATCTTTGAATACCATGAAAAGCTGTACGGAGGATTTTTAAATTCAAAAAAAGCGAATCCAATCATTCAATTTTTTTTGCAGCACTATAAATTTGTTTATTTTTATTATTTCCATAAAAGCTAAAACCAGTATCCAAACTCTGGGTGGACTCATTGTTTTGTTCAGAGGATGACCTTTTCCTGTAACTGGATTACAGTTTACAAGAAGTTTTTGAGAAACATAATAAATTGTCTTTCTGATGTGCTATCAATTAATTATAAGGTTTATTCAAACTTCAAAATATACACAATTATTTTTTAAAGTTATTTTTATTACTAGTATCTACATATATTTAAAAAATATTCATCCCAAGAACTCATTCTAACAAAATATTCTCTACCTTCTGCAGCCGGATTCTTGATAGAAGAGCTCGCATTTGCATAGACTTTAGGCCAAGGGAGAGGAAAACTGTAGAAAACCTTTCCCGAACGCAGCCGGTTACTGATGCACGGAGAGAAGTTTGGTAGAGCCACTCACACAACACGTAGAATTGTCACGTCAATCACACAGAGAACAGCTCCACTTCCGTTCTGTAGAACGGCTCTACTGATTCGGAAAAACCATTACTATAATATAGCACCCACGTTTCGAATCGACAGATCTCCGCAAGTTTGGGGTAACTAGTGCCCCGAATCTGAAGCAGACCTCATGCCAAACCGAAGTGCAGCAAATCTCTCATCGATAGCGTGACGGTTTCACCTAACTTCTCTCGATGTAGCTAAGTTTGGATGTCGTCGTTTTGTATTATCGAGTGTTCACACCGCGAAGGAATAATAAGGAGACCCAACTGCCAGTGGGAAGCTATTTGAAACTGGCAATAGAAAAATTACCGTAAGTGATACGGACATTACAGGAAGATCTTAGATTTGAGTGCGCAGGTGCACAGTTGTCCGCTTCCTATACATGGCAAAGTGTGCGAGTGAGAAAGTTTGTCAAATTGACATAAGTTAGAGGTTGTGTTCCTTTGTTGATCATCATACGAAAGATACACAAAATAAATATATAAACAGTATTTTCGGCACTTGTTTGAAAAATGTGTGAACAGATTTTGAGAAGGAAACGTATAGGTAAGTACCTTTTAAATTTGTAATATGATAAATAGGCTAAAGATTCTCAAGGAATTAAAATTTCTTGCCATATTTGCAACTGCGTCTCCTTTATATAGAAAAATAAGATCAAAAAATAAAGGTTAAATTTCTAAATCATTTCTATTAAAATTAAATGACAGATAAAACAATCAAATATATTAGACGTTTATTGTACATACAGTGAAAGCTTTAAAAAAAACGAAGTGTATTTGCCTCCTTCGGCGTGTAACTTCGTCCACAACCCGGAACTTGACACCTCATGGCTTAGAACACATTTATGACACTTGCATCAAAAACAAACAAACAGAACATCTCAACTTACGTCAATTTGACAAACTTTCTCGCTCGCACACTTTTCCATGTATAGGAAGAGGACAACTGCGCACCTGCGCACTCAAATCTAAGATCTTCCTGTAATGTGCGTATCACTTACGGTAATGTTCCTATTGCCAAGTGGGAGAACGGAGTTAGGTCTCCTTATTATTCCTTTTGTGGTTCACACTAATCCTCGTCGTCGAAACCTGCAGCTGGACTTTAGTTAGATGCAGTGAGAAACGCTTTTAAGCGAAAATCAGTCGAGAATCACTGGTCACCTACAGCCGCCGGCAAGAATGAAGTTGTAGTTTACTGCGTGCCTCTGCCTCCGCTGCTTCCGCCACTTCTGTCTGTAGCTCTGCTTTTGCTTGTGGCTCTGCCCGTGCCTCTGACTGTGGCTCTGTTTTTGGGTGTGTCTCTGGATCTGTCCCTGGCTCTGGATGTGTCTCTGGATCTGTCCTTGGCTCTGGATGTGTCTCTGGATCTGTCCTTGGCTCTGGATGTGTCTCTGGATCTGTTCCTGGCTCTGGATCTGTTTCTGTCTCTGCTTCTGGACCTATCTCTGATTGTGTCCACAGCTTCATTTATTTGTATTATTCTCCTAGGATACGGTATTTCCCTGTACTGTAACAAGTTTTAGTAATACGTGTCAGGAAGGGGTGGATCACCTGACGAGGGTCGATAAACACCCCAGACTCTAGCCTGTTGAAAATCAACTTTCCAAATATCTGCCCGATCTCTTCTGTTTTCAAAAACTGGCTCACCATCTGCATTAAATATTCCAAAAATTATATGGATGAAGCCTTTGCATTTTCCGTCATATTCAATTATGGTTTGGCCCTTTGCTACCATATTTATACTGACAAAAACTTCACAAACTCTACCATCTTCATGCATGATGCGAATATATTGAGTCACTTCCTGTGTGCTTGGGACTAGCTCAAAATCCTTTTCGAAATCATTGGGATCAACTCTATCTCTAAAGGGGCAGACTGAAACAAATTTGGTTATAGAAATTTATTTTGTTGTTATTTACTATACATAGTATACAAAAGAGAAGTGAAAATACAGTCTGTCAAGTTAAAGCGTGGGTGGCTTTGCTCGCAGTCGGTAAGGTATATCGACATGATTTTGGTGTCAAAATATTAAGAAGAGCTCCCTCTTTCATGCTTTTTGATTTAACATTCAGTTTGCTTTCAATT
>NC_046660.1:19817039-19847812 GCF_010883055.1 Belonocnema kinseyi
TAATATTATAATTATGTTATATTATAATAGTCTTATTTATATCTTGATCCGCATTTGAAAGAAATTAAAGAAATTGGCGCTTTTGGAATTCATCTCGTTTGGATAAAAACTCAATTATTTAATTGAAAAATTAATTATTTTGTTAAAAATGTGATTATTTTGTAAAAACGTCCTGTTTTCTATAAAAAGTTCAACTACTTTGTTAAAATTTATTTATTTTTTTATTTAAAGGTTCATCTCTTTCGTTGAAAATGTAACTATTCTGATAAAAATATGATTTATGTGTTGTTGAAAATACATTTTTGAAACTGACAATTAATCTATACCATTTTTGTTTACAAAATCATGTATTTTGTTAAAAATTCGGCTTTCTTTGTCAAATTAAATTATTTCTATGAAAGTTCATGTATTTTGTTGGAAATTGACCTTGTTTGGTAGAAATTATGGTTCAAAATTTAACTATTTGGTTGAAAGTTTAACTCTTTGATTGAAAATTTATATTTTTTGCTTAAAAAATTCAATTTTTTGTAGATAATTTTTTTTACTTTAAAATTAAATAATTTTGTTTAAAGTTCAAATATTTTTTTAAAAATTTTTTTTTTTTGTAGATCAATAATTTTCTTTGTCAAAAATTCATCTTGTTGGTTGACCATTTAACAACTTTGTTAGAAATTTATTTTTTTGGTTAAATTTTTTTTTTAATCTGAATATGTAACTATTCTAAGATTGATTAAAAATTAGTCGTTTTCATCTGGAAATTGAACTATTAAAAATTGATATATTTTGTTAATTAGATTGTTTTCCTGAAATGAAAAAAACTGCAAAATAAAAAAATTGCCTTAAAATCCTCCTGATTCTTTTTTTATTTTTTATTTTAAAATGTGTTTAAATATTAACTTAAAAAAAAGATTAATTTTTTTTTAAATCTGCAAAAGTCGACATCGTGTTTCAAATTATTTGGAATAGTTTCAAGTTGTAAATTAATTTTAAATCTTTTTTTAAATTAAAATTGTAAAATTGTAACTGAAAATAATTTTACTAACTAATATCTATTCATTCTTTAATTTTGAACGGATTCAGAATCATCTTGTAAAATTAATTATTTTTCGATTTTTAATACCTTAAATTAAATTTAATATATTTTATTTTAAAATTCTTTCAATTAAAAACAAATCATAATCGAAAACAAATAAATTAATTTTCTATCAAATAATTGGTATTTTAACTAATAAAATGTACAGGATAAAGTTTTAACTAAAAATGGAGTAGTTCAATTTCCAGATAAAAACTGTGATAACAAATTGAATTGGACATGAAAAATATAAATTTTCAACAAGATTATTTAATTTTAAAGTCAAAAAGACGAATTATCTACAAAAAGTTGAATTTTTTAAGCGAAAAATATGAGTTTTCAATCAAAGAGTTAAACTTTCAACCAAATAGTTAAATTTTTAACCATAATTAAAAAAACATTGTTGAAAAAAAACGTATTTTTTTGTACAAAGTAGTTCAACTTTTAGTGAAATAATCGACTTTTAAACCCAAGAAGATGTAAAATTGATATTTTAACCAAACAATTGCATTTTTAACCAAAAAGATTAAATTCCTACCAAACAAGGTCAATTTCCAACAAAATACATGAACTTTTAACGAAATTATTTAGTTTTAAAGTCAAAAAGAGTATTATCTAAAAAAACTGAATTTTTAACACAATTTAAAGGAAAATAGTTGAATTTCCAACTATAATTATGAATCCTTAATAAGAAAAAATTATTTTTTTGCTAAGTAGTTCAACTTTAAGAGAATAATCGAATTTTCCACCCAAAAATTATGATTTTAATTTTTAAAAATATAGTTTCATTTACAAAAAAATTACTTTATAACCAAAAAATATTTACAGATGATAATTCAACCAACAAATGTAATTTTTAATCAAAAAGTCTAAATTTTCCATAAAACAATTTAATTTCTACAAAGAAGGACGAATTTTTAACAAAATACATGATTTTTTAACCAAAAATGATATAGATTAAGTCTCAGTTTCAAAAATGTATTTTCAACGAAAGAGATGAACCTTCAAATAAAAAAAATTAAAATTTTAACAAAATAGTTGAAATTTTGATAGAAAGGAGGACTTTTTTACAAAATAGTTACATTTTCAACAAAGTAATTAATTTTTTTTAATCAAATAATTGAGTTTTTATCTAAACGAGATGAATTCCAAAATCGCCAATTTCTTTAATTTCTTTCAAATGCGGATCAAGATATAAAGACTATTATAATATAACATAATTATAATAGTATCAATAATAATATATGTATGTATATATATATATACATATAATAGTATTAATATTAATATAATTTATATTTTATACTTGAAATAATGTAACCTAAAATATACGCATATAAAGAGGCGCGCCAAGTATTCAAATCATGTGAATCGCCAGCATCGAAATCTGAAAATATTTAAATCTCAATCTCTTCATTTTATTTCAAAGCAAAAAGAGATATAAATAGAACCGCCGAAGTGTTTCGACCGGCAATCGTGCACCTTCGAGTTTTCAAATTCAGAAGAGGAGAAATGGGTTGCGCGCGCAACCCAGTCATTTACATCGTCTCCTAATATATTCACACGGACGGATTGGCCTTGACTTGAGACCTGATTGGCCAATCAGGTACGATCAGTCTCTATGGTGGGGCGCTCTAGCCAATCACAGGTATCGTAAAGAGTTTATATAAGAACAACATAACCTGATACATCTCTCTTTTTATCATAATGAATCATCGTAGAAGCATTAAATCTATTATCATGTTGTCATTTGCTGTTGGAATATATAATACTTATCTTTGTCTAGAATTAAATACCGAAATTCGAGAAAAATGTTGAATCTTTTTCTAAAGATATTGAAAAACTACGAAATGTCTCATAATTTTATACAAAAATATTTTAGATCAGAGTTAAGCACAATATTAGTTAACTTAGTAAATGTTCCAGCATGCATTCAAATTTTATTAATAAATATATACAATATAAACGTAAAATTGTTATGACTTTATATTTTTCATAGATAATAAGAAGCTCGTTTTCTAAACATGATTCACAAATTTATCATATTTTTCTTGCAACTTTATACAATATCTAACAATTCAAATTTGCTGTGATCTTGAAAACTTCTTTCATAAATGGTCTATGTTCTAACATTTTTTTCATGGGCTCCATCAGTTCCTCGTTTATCCATTCGAGTTGTAAGGTTTTTCCTGTGACGCGGATATGCCATTTACTGACTGATAGTTTCTTCGAGTAGAGTTAAGAACTCTATTATCACAGAGGGGAGCCAGATCTGGATGCGCAGCATCTCGAAATTCTTCCATCCGCGACTTTATTTCAATTTTTTGCACATTTCTGATGGTGGAAAACACCACAGCCTGTACAATTCCTGGGAAGAAGGCTTGAGTTAAAAAGTATTAAAAAATTTCATTCATCTAGTGGTAACGTGAGAAATATTGAATGCTTCTGGATCCCGTTTTTGTCCACCCGTTTTGAATCTCCACATCAGTTGAAGTTGTCTCTTAAATTGAATCCCTTTCTGTACCTAGCGCCGACAATATTTTTCTAACTACTACAAAGCAACCAAGAAATAGAACAATTTTAATTCCTTTTAATTTTGCACACATGTGCGAAATCACAATTACGTATAGTTCAAAACTTCCCGCGCGTGGCGTGCCAACCGCACATTACAAAAATATGGCCGCCGGTGTGAACGCGAGTTAAATGTAAATAAATAATGATTGAACAATTAATAGTTTGTGAATAAAGGCAAGGATGTTACAATTAAAAATTACTGTATAAAAGCGAAAATTTCGAATTAGTGTGGTTTTAAGTGTATAGTGTACAAGACTTTCAGAGTGTTGAAAAGCTGTATGTTTATTGTTTTTGTTACAAACGCGTCGAATAACTGTCGCACGCATAGTGTTGGTAAAAGTAATTTGATATTTTCATAAACATACTACCCACCTCTTCCATTGCGAAAAATTTTTTATTCCACAAACATTTTACAAAACCTTGTCTGATTATTAATTCTTTATTTGTTCGAGCCACCTGTCAAAACAAAACAATGGAGGCGGCCATTTTTTTTAAAGTGCGGTTGGCACGCCACGCTCCGAAAGTTCTGAACTATACGTAAGTGTGATTTTACACATGAGGGTGTGCGTACTTCTGGCAACAGAAAAGTGACCGTTTTTGGTGAAGTCCATGCATTACAGATTGGTCTCCTTATATCTATTCTCCATGACCGGACCGATGAGCGGCAGACGGCATGCCGGCGATAAAGCCAGGCTCGGTTAACTACGTGAGAAATAAAAGGCGAAATTCAGCGCCATCTGCGATGGGCAGGAGAACTACAGAAGCATGCATGAATTCGTCGCTATATATGTGCATGCTCCTTCCTTAGATGTGTTGACTTGTAAAATAATTTAAGAAAAAGGGATGAATAAAGACAAAATTAAGGAAACAAGAAACGCAAAATAAGAAATTAAAGATAATTATCATTCAATTTCTCATTTTACGTTTCTCATTTTCTTAATTTTGATCTTATTTATGTATTTTAAGTAGAAAAAAATAATTACGAGACGATTTAGGATGTGCATACGTATGAATTTTTATTTTTTCTGAAGCAGAGTTGACCTGTGATATACAGTTTTTTAAAAATGTCATAACCACCAGGGGTTGCACTTGACTCCCCTACTCTAATTCTACCCTTGCACGTAATCCAAAAATGCAAGGTTATAAATATATGTGACTCGGGGAGGAACGGCAGTTATCCTTGAATCGTTGATATTCATTGAACCCGCGTCACTCGAGATCTTAAATACTAAATATTTGATATAGAAAGTAGAATCTAAAATGTATAAATTCTACGTAACTTAGTGTAGTCGTCGAATCTAGTTTATATCTAACATTAAGTGAAGTTAGATATAGAATTTAATAATAATAATAATAATTAAAAAGTTTATATTAACTGTTGTGTGTGTGTCCCATGGATTAATGTGTAAAGTCTAGTGAATAAAGTTATTCATTTAAAATGACATTTAACTTGTGAGATTCTTAATTTCATCGCCTGTGATTATTATAAGGATTCAAATAACCGCGGTAGTTGATTTTCAAATCAACGCCAGTCAGCAGCGAACCTTACGACTAGAAAAGGAGTCCACCAATCAAAGAATAATTCTTTATATTATTCGGTGGATCCGAAAGGTAGGACGTAACACCTGGAAACTGAAAGCCCTCTACTGACAGTAGATTCTACTATAATTTCCCACAATTCTCTGCGCGTCTTTTTAAACCCCAAAATGGCCGTTTCGACAAAATTGACACTATCAACAGCTGGTCGAAAATAGTTTTTGTTCCTAAACAAACGGTCAGTTCTTGTAAAAAAATCTATCGAAAAAGGTGTGCGAAACACTTTTCCGGAAGATCTGATAAAAAATTCGACTCCTCTGCTCATCGACAACGTCCACAGTGTACCCAAAGATATTATAAGCCTAGATGCGGCACGTGTATAGTTCGAGGAACTAATTGTAGACGGCGCTCCCGGCGAAAATTGCCCGATCCCCCCATGCCTCTCAACCCGAAAACCGCACCAGCCAACTGCTTCGCCCTTGCAATCTTCACCCGTCGAACAAGTGCACCAGATAGCGGATACTAAGTCGGCAAATACTAAATACTTCAAAATATAAAATACAAATTTTATATCGAGAATTTTGATTTATTATTTTCAATTAATGAATCAATTATTTGAATAAATTTTGCATCAAGAAAATATGTAGATGCATAAGATTGACTTCTAAATTGAATTGAAATGTGATTGTATCGTAATAAATATTTTTAGCTGACATCTTTGATTGAAAAAATTAGTCATTTTGCAATTAAAATTTACTGTCTATGAATAATATTATTTTGTTGTTTTGAAAAAAAGCAGTAGAAATTCTACTAAATGAAACTGTACGTTTCAAGACATTAAAACTTTTAATTGATAAACATATTTAGTTGAAATTTAAAATAATTAATTTTTTAAATAAATACGATCGTACAGCGTTCTCGCATGTATAATTAGCGATTTGGAGTTTTTAGATGTAGAGTTAAATGTTATAGGAATACCGCCTCCCTCACGATTATTAATTTAAGTAAACAATAATTCCTAAATTTCTATGTTTGTGTAATTAATCATGAATTAAATAAATTATAATGAAACGATAAAATTATATAATAAAATTATTTTTTATTTTGTTTTTTATATAATATTTTATAGATATTTGTGTATATTACTAAATATGTAAATTATGTCCCGATTTTTTAAATTGAGAACACAATATTATCGTGACACTCGCGCTGAGCACACGTTTTTTGACAGACAGTTGTAAATTTATATTTTCTGAACCACCTTAAAATAAACTTAAAAAATACAATCCTTTTTTTCGACATTTTTCCAGGTCTCGCGTTGTTATGCTAATTATAGGATTTTGGTTTTCATATTATTTTTTATACATGTATAAAGCAAAATATTCTACAAGTCTTCTTTTAGATTTTTCACGTATCCCGCTTCTTTTACCGTGATATTAGAATTTTCGATTATCTGCATATATTACTTACGATAAAACAAAATTACGAGTCCTATTGAAAAGTGGTTTAAAGAAATTTTGTAGGATTTTTCAAAACCTATCATTTCTCTTCGAGACTTTTTGTCGTATTTTGCGTCATTTGGTTCAAAATTTGAATGTTGTGGTGTCAAATTTCGGGAAATTCTAATACTTTCTGCATCATAAATAATAAGAATGTAATAAACTAATACAAATTTGTATCACTTTTTGGGCAAATAACTTTTTTCAATCAATTTGTTTTTGTACCTTTTGTTGTTTTTCCACAAATTTTTCATTTTTATTTGTAATACCATTTTTATGATCAAAAACAAAATTACGTGTCATGTCAAAAAGTAATTCATAATAAATTTGTAGCTCTTTTTCGGGTAAATAATATTTGCTGAATTATTTTTTTTCGTAACTTGTATCATTTTTTCACAAAGTTTTTTTTTTATATTTTCAATGTTATTTTTCGCGAATAAAACACAACGTACGCCTCCTATTAAGAAGTGATTATTAAAGAATTTGTTTATCTTTTTTGAGATCAAAATTTTTCTTGATTCATCTTCTTTTGTATCCTGAATAGTTGGACCACAAAATGGGATTTTTCATATCTCATTATGTTTTTGTGCAGTAAAAATTAGAATTTTCAACTTTACAAGAAAATCAAAAAAGTTTGTATGATAATCTTGTAGGGCTTTTAAAAAGCAATGCTTTTCTTTACTTTTTTTCATATCGTACGTTGTTTGGCTTATAATTTTGATTTTCTATTGATATTAAAAATTTGGAAATGCTATAACACTGACAATTTTTTTTGTATAAAAAAAAGTCATCAGGATAAATTGTTTGGCCTTCTGAGTACTATTAATAGGCATAAATAAAAATTTTAATATAAAAAAATGGTCCCAAAATTTGTATTTTTATCTAAAATGGCTGTTAACGAACTCTTCCTTTCTTTTCGGACTTGTCGGACCTTTCTTTTCTTATCCTTTCTCAATCATAAATGATGAGAATGAGAAAAATTAGAAGCCCTTTAATTTTTGTTATTAATTTCAGTTTCTAAATCATTTGAATTCTTCAAGGTAAAACGCTGTTACTTTTCTCTGTAATATTGATATTTTATCCAATATAAATAAAATTGAAAATAAAGTTTCTCAAGTATAGTCTCAATATACTTGTTCTCTGTCATTCTTTTAATTGTTGTAATTTCGTTTTCTGAGTCTTGTCGATTTTTCGTTGTGTATTTTTATGTTAAACAAATTTTAAACTATACATTATAAGGATAATTTCATTAAATACAAAAATCGAAACTTTAAGGGGTCATCATTAAACTGCATTATCAATTGCATGGGGAGGGGGGTCATGCTAAAAACTATGGTTCGAACAGGGGTTGGGGGTGAGTGGAAGAAAAGTTACAAACTTAAATAACATTTAGTATGTTTCCTTATTATTCACTTTTAAAGAATTGTTCTTTTTTCTCTATTTTTAAGAAACCCTCTTTAATCGCTGTTTCGCTTAAATCCTTTTTGATAGAAAGTCTACTATTATATTTGTGGTTCGGAATTCAACTCGTTCGGTTAAAAATTCTAGTAGTCAGTTGCAAATTTTATTATTTTGTAAAAAAAGCAACTATTTTGTTAAAAAGTTATGTTGTTTCGTTAGGAATTCAGAAGCTTGGTTAAAAGTTGAACTACTTTGTTAAAAAATTATTCTTTTGGTTTTAGATTCACCTGTTTAGTCGAAAATTTAACTATTCTATTTTTAGAAAATTAATCTTCTGCGGATAAAAAGTCATTTTTAGGCTGAACTCTTTTGTTAAGAATGTAACTATTTTGTTGAAAATTCGTTTTTTTTATAAGAATTCATTTTTTTTTTAACTAACAAGGCAAACATTTCATTTTTGATTTAAATTGATATTTTTATTAAAAATTAATATTTTCTGGTGTAAAATTGCTGCTCCCGGCTTTAAAATTCAAAAATTTTGTTAAAAATTAATATATTTTGTTGAAAGCTCGTCTTATTTTGGTAGATCATTAATACAATGCTGGAAAATTCATTTCTTTGGTTAAAAATTTAACTATTTTTTTCGCAATTTATCTTCTTTAATTGAAAATTAAACGACTTAGTTACAAGTTGAACTTTTTCATTAAAGATTCATATTTTTGGACTCCACTTGATCTTTGGAGTTGACTCTTTTGTTGAAAATTTAATTTCTAGATTTAGTTGAAAATTAATCTTTTTTTAACATGTAACAATTTTCTTGACATTTTGGGTTTTTTGTTTTGTTCAAAATTAATTTTTTATCTGAAAATTTGCAGTTTCACATTTTTGTTCAAAATTTATACTTTATAAGTTTAAAATTTAATTATTTTTTAGAAAATGCTTTTGTTGAAAATTCATCTTTTTGGACGAAAATTAATTTTCTTGATTTTTTTACATCGTCTTTTTATTAAAAATGTAATTGTTAAGTTCTAAATTAGTATATTTTGATTAATGATTTAACAATCTGGTAGAAAATTAAAGTAGGATTCGTTTGTCAATGAACTTTTCCGTGTTTTTTTTTTCATGTCTTGATTAGAAATGGATCCTTTATAAGTTGAAAATTCAAATATTTGATTGAAAATTCATGGAATTTGTTAAAAATTCGTCTTTTTTGGTAAGAAAATTAATCTTGTTTGTTGCGAATTCATTATATATTTCGACTTTAAATCGTAGGAATTTAAAGCGTTTCATATTGAATTCAAATCAATTGAAAGTGAGTTTTAAATAATAACTGATACGAGGGATTTTATTAGCTGTAAGGCATAGCCGTATATATATATATATATATATATATATTGAAAAAATTTTTGATTTTATTTATTTCTTCAAGTTGATTTTTTCAAAGTTTGCAATAACAACGAAAAATTATCCAATTAGGGGTTTTAAGTGTTTCAACTGGTGATTTATTTTTTTCATAAATAGTTTCCAAATAATTTTCACATTGTACACATCATCAATTTAAATGCTTAAAAACCAGCTGATGTGTACCATGTGAACATTAGTTCCAAACTATTTATAAAAAAAATGAATCACGATTTTTAAACCCTTAAAACTCCTAATTAGATAGTTTTTCTTTGTTATTGCAAACTTAAACAAAATTCACTTGAAGAAATAAATAAAATCAAAAATTTTTTCAATCCTTGGTGGGAATTTTTTTACAAGTACGAAAAAGTATAACTATTGTTACAGGAAAACATCAATGAATATAATAATTTTTTAAATACTAAGAAATCCAGGTGGCCGTTTTAATCAAGGAAACAAATTTCAGGTTATTTCCCGGCTCGCAAGAAATGATTGAATTATTTAAATTTTTTTGAATTCTTTCCTTTTCCATTTGTTTTGTAACAGCCTTAGTTGCTGAGATGCACCCCTAAACGCTTTATATTTCTTTAGAATATTTTTGGACTCTTCGATTCTTTGAATTATTTTTATAAACTATTTGGATTACTTTGAAGTTGTGAATTCTGATGAGCTTAAGAATTGCAAGTGGTTAACTTCCCTCAAACTTTTGAAATTAAATTTTAATTTGCAAGGCACAGTCTAGTTACTGGTTTTTTTAACTAAAAAAATTATAAGGAAAAAGATTATACGTTTCAAATGATCAAGAAACAAAAACAAACAAAAAATAGAATTTTAATATAATTTTGATAAAATTAAATGAGTAGTGAAAACCTTAAATTTTTCCTCGGAAGGAAATGTAAATTGTCAATTCGACACTTCAGAGAAGTATAAATATCACTTCAGTTATACCTTAATTATGCGAAAAAATAATTAAATATTTTAGGATTTGAAAATACATGTAGGATAAATTTAGACAGTGAAGTATTCGAACCTTCAATTCATTATTTTAATAAAAATTATATTTTTTTAAAATAATGTTTGAAATTTCGCTAAAATTCTAAAATATGACAAGAATTTTTTTCAACTTATTTATATAGTATTTCGAAAATTTCTCGTTTAAAAGAAACCAGATGAGGAATTAATTTAACTTTTTCATTTAACTAAATTCCGAATTAATTAAAAATTTATTTACTTTTTAAATTTATTCACTATCTCGAAAGTGTCCCTTTTTAAAAAATAAGCCGTGAAAGAAATTAATTAATTTTAACATAATAATAAATATAATAATCTTAGGCCCTCATTAATTTTAATATTTTCGGCGTGCATAGACAGCCCCGAGTAAGCTACAGATATGGCTGGCGAAGGCAAGCGCGAGAATCAAAAAACAGAAAATCACCGGCTCTTTCGGTTTGGCTTTCGCCTTGGCCCCACCCCTCCCGTAGACGTAGGCAAAGGACGCGGTTGCCATAGAAACATCGAAAAGTTAAAGAGGGCAGCACCTCGAGGCATGCAAAAATGTAGTTAGATATATATATCGTTCTCCCACTCCGACCTCCAGTGCCGCATCTATGCTTATAATATCTTTGGTGTGCCCGCTTTAATGTATTGGGGGGGGGGGGGTACTTGTCGATTGTGGCAAAATGTGAGATCATCGCCATCTAGGGGACGTAGCAAGAACTATTGTCTACAGCAACGAATCCCCCCACCCTTCTCACCCTTATTTTGTAGGTTATGTTGACTTCTCTTTCTGAAATAAATACATGAATAATAATAACCAATAAAACAAACCAAAAATTTAACAAAATAAAATCTATCATTGATCAAATGCAGTAAAATGTTTAAGCCTGTTGCAATCGATCTATCATAGAAAGATTCCAACATACTTTAACATTTGATTGTTCGTTCTATTAGAACGATTCCAACAGACTTTAACATTTTATTGCATTTGATCGATTTGATTTAGTTCCATTTGTAGTTTGTGTTATCGGTGATAATCCATTGTGAATCCAAGTTCATCACGCAAAAAAAATATAATTCTTGCTGCTACAGTGAACTTGAGCAGACGTGAGCAGACGATAGAACTTCTATCGTCTGCTCAAGTTCATTTCGGATTCTGAATTCACACGAGCGCCACCTAGGGGACGTAGAAATTACTATAATCCGTTCACCACTTTTCTATGGGAATGGGCACACCGTGACATCGTCTGAAAGAATTGAAGGCGTGTCTCGATTTTTTGTTTGAAGGACTTGCGTTCTTGAGTTTGAATTTTACGAGACTCGAAGAAACTGGCAAATTTGTCGAGCTTCCAGAATCAAAATAAAAGTATTTCTTTATATACACATGCACACACACACACACACACACATATATATATAAAATTTATAAACCTCAAATTAATATTTTTAAACATAAATATAATTAAAGGAATCCTTTCATTGGCATTTCGAGCTTCCAAATAGCCGTCCACGTTGGTCGCCAGACGGTCGGGCGGGAAATATTGGCAGCAATGGCGCATAAAACCGAGCTCCTCATGTGGTCGAACGGTGGTCCTGTCAATCGTACTTAGAGCTGGCACATAGGGTGGCATCGTGCCGACTTTTTGTTATCCAGGTAACATTAGTAATTTTACGATGTCAGGGTTAATTTCCACACAGAAGGTTCTGGTGAAAAATAATTTTTTATCTTAATTTTATATCTTCGTAATTGATCATATTTGAAAAAAGCGAACATTTTACGATAAAGAGGAGTATTCTTGCATACAAACCTACTAGATTTTGCAAATTTCATGCTTTTGGAGCGCAATCTAATGCTTGAAGCGAAAATTGGGTTTTTACTATGTTGGGTGTTACATCTGGCTATTCCAAGCAGCTTTAAAAGGGATTGGAATCTTGTTATTTTCGCCGCCTAATAAGGATTAAAAAATGAAGGACAGAAACGGAATTCTTAGGGATTCAAAATTTTTAATACCTTTTAATGCAAGACTTCTTACAGGGTTGACTTCATTTTTTCTTACGGGTTTCTTGCAGTGTCCTCTCCCTGGCGGACAGAAGGAACCGAGTGAAACCTCTAGAAAGTACCCGTAAAGACCCCATTGGTTCCCCATTTGGTTCCTTTTTTAAAAAACTCGAAAAAACAGCAAAATAAACTTTTAAATTGTTGAAATTTGGATTTTACGTTAAAATTCCCTATAGAAGGTCACGGAATAATCGCAATAGTTTTTTTTGCAACGGTAAAAAGTTTTAAAAAATATAAGACGTATAACGCCTGTTGACTGCTACTTACAGGCGATGCATTTGAAGTGTAGCAGCCAACAGGCGTTATACGTCATATATTTTTTAACTTTTTACCGTTGCAAAAAAAAACTATTTCGATTATTCCGTGATCTTCTATAGGGAATTTTAACGTAGACTCCGAATTTCAACAATTTAAAAGTGGATTTTGATTCTTTTTCGAGTCTTTTCAAAAGGAACCGAATGGGGACCCAATGGGGTCTTTACGGATACGGTCCGCCGGGGCTACTACAAACTATTGGAGAATTTAAAGTGTTTGTAGAGAGAGAGAGAGAGAGAGAGAGAGAGAGAGAGAGAGAGAGTGTGTGTGTGTGTGTGCAAAGGTCTATCAGCTTTTGAGAATACTAGAGTTGAGTTAATGTTTATAGATTGAATACCATCGTCTTTATCATCTTTGCAGAGTGGATTTACAATATTTGCCAATCCAGCCAATTTCCATTCAAAACTATGAACTTACACCACTATTTCAGAAAATTAAAACACAAGATGAGAAGTAAAGCCTAAAATGTACGTTGTCTGATATATTTCCACAGAAAAATAATTCATCCTCCACTTACACGATCACTCCGAAATGCTCATAAGCAGTGGTGTAGCTAGCCCTGTGGGGGTCCTGTGTCAATATTTTTTGGGGAGCCCTTATTGAGAAAATAAACAAAAAATTAATTAATTCTTATTTGGGGACCCCCAGACCGCGGGGGCTCCGTATCATTGCTACGGTGGATACGGTGGAAGCGGCGCCCCTGCTCCCAAACAGAAACGCCACATTTGTCGTACAATCGTCCTTTATTTGTAGACACTGATTAAATTCCAAATTCCACCTGCAAAACTTTACACTGGATTTAATATATAAAACACTTTTTAAACACATCAAAGATTTTTCCCGCACTATTTTGAACGAATTCTTTTAATTGTTTACATTACAAAGTTATTACAAAATAAATTTATGGATTCAAATATATGGAAGTATTATACTCTATTTACCAATCGAATTAACGAGAAACGCCATAGTCAGTAGTAGACTGTCAACGAACTTCATTTTTTCAAACTCACGAAAGACAAATTTATATTATTACGATATGTATATATGTTACTGTTTTAACCCGAATTCAGATAACAGTAGTTTTAACTAGTTAAAACGCGAAATTATCACATTCATTCGTCAAAACCAGTTTTAAATAGTCAAACCGCTAAGTAAACAAGTCCTTTTGTAAAACCTCGAAGATTTTTTTAATTCCATCGTAGTTCGTGTTTTAACGGAAACTTTCAGTTAAAACTATATTCACCCAATGATAGGGCCGCCTGAACAGTTTCCAATTGAAATGCATAATATTGCGCAATCTCCATATGTGAGTACGCACGCACTGCGTATTTCCACTATGCTGCAGATTTTTTTCAGGCCAGAGTCGCAACCGTCTTTTGCCCTGCAAGATGCGAAACTTAATGGGCGAGCAGTTCTAGGAATTACTAAACTGCGAGTGGCTAAATCGAGATTCGGGTGTATTTTGAATTATTGCTAAATAGTTAAGGTAAAACTAGTTCTTTCAAAAGCACTATTGGGTGAATCTAGTTTCAACTGATATTCATTTTGATTTCAAACACGCAGACCGAATTTAATTCAAAATCGCTGGGAAATTAACAAAATGTTGAAAATTAGTTTTTCACTAATTATTTGGTCAAATTTTAATAATTGTTAGTGATTTTTACAGATTTAATCAACAAAAAGTGAGCCACTAAAAATTAGTAGAAAATTACTAATTCGAGTGGTCGGGATATTTCCTATTTCAATAGTACATTGATAATTGCTTGGTAAAAAAAAAATATTTAGATTATATATAATAATTAAAAGAAGGTTATAAAACTTGAAAATGTGAAAATTGTGGAAAATTGCCTAAAATGCTAATCGTACGAGAAAATGTCCCGATAAAAAAAAATTTATCTTTTATCAAAGTTTAATACAAAAAAATTTCAAAATCAATTCTGGTCATTGTTTTTTTTTATTTAAAAAATTATTATATGCAATCAATTAAGAGATCTTAAAGAAACGATTTGAAACGATTTTCCCTCTAAAATATTGTCATTTTTAAACAAACATTCGCCGAGATAATTTTTTATTTGATCATAGATAATAAAATGATTTTATAATTTTCGTTCTTGATAAATATTCTTTTTTCTACCTTCTTGATAAGTATTTTAATTAAAAGTCATATTTTTTGGTCAAAAATTCAGCTATTTAGTTGAAAGTTCAGCTACTTTGTTAAAAAAAAATTGCGGTTGTAAAATTCACCATTTTTGTTGAAGATGCAACTATTTTTTTAAAAGAATCGTTTTTTTCAAGGATTAATTTTTTTGTATTGAAAATGTAACTTTACTTTGTTAAAGATTCCTACATTTTGCCGAAAATATTCTTGAATCTTGGTTTAAAATGTAGCTTTTTTTAATTAAGATGCAACTGCTCTGCTCTAAATTAATTTAGTTTGTTTAAGGATTCAACAATTTGCTGGAAAATTACACTATTATTTTAAACATTAAATCTTTTTTAATTAGTCGAGAATTAACTTTTTTTTAAATCTTATTTTCGGATAGAAAATTCAAAACATTTTAGGTTAAAAATGCAACTTTTTGGGTCTAAATAATCTGGCTTGGTTAAGTATAGAACAATTTGGTAAAAAATAAAGCTATTCTGTTTAAAATTAACTTTTAGGAAGAAAATTAATTTTTTTGTTCTTGCTTGAATTGAACTTTTTGGTTGAAAATTATACATATTTTTATAAAAATTCAACTTTTTGGTAGAAACTTAAATCTTTTGTGAAAAAATATATTTTTTTTAAAAGTAACTTTAAAAAGTCTAATTTAATCTGGTCTGGTTAGGGATTCAACATTTTAGTAGACAATGAAACTATTCCGTTGAAAATTAACTTTTTTGTTAAAAAAAATTTTTCACGAAAATTAATATTAGTGGGTTAAATTCGTCCTTTTCGTTTAAAGGTGCAACTGTTTGAATCTAATTTAATCTATTTCGGTTGAAGATTCAACAATTTGGCTGAAAATTTAAGTATTCGATTAAAAATTACCTTGTTTTTTGAAAATTCATATTTTTGGTTTAAAAACAATTTGAAATTAGATTAAAATCAAATTCCAAATTTTATTTAACGTCCAATACTCAAATGAATGTATTGAATTCCTGAAAATAAAACCAAGAATCCAACGACCAAATTTGGACAACTACCATCAAATGTTCCTATACTTATCCATTTGGTTAAAAATTAAACTATTATTATGAAAAATTAACGTTTTGGTAGAAAATTAAACTGTTATAATTTCGGGTTAAAAATTAACATATTTGTATTAAAAATGCTATTTTTTGGTTCTGAATTAATCTGTTTTAGTTAAGGATTCAATTCAAAAAATTGGTACAAAATAAAACTATTGGTTCAAATTTCATTTTCTTTTGTTGCTTTAAACCTAAATATTTGGTTAAATAATAAAACATATAAGTATGAAAATTTAACTTTTTGGTAGAAAATAAAACTTTTTGATTAAAATTGAAACTTTTGGGATCTAAATTGATCTGTTTTGGTTAAGGATTCAACAAATTGGTAGAAAATAAAACCGTTCGGATTTTAATTAAATTTTTTCAAAAATTCATATTTTTGGTTTCCATTAAACTATTTGGTAAAATAATAAAGATATTTTTATGAAAATTTAACTTTTTGGTAGAAAATTTAATATTTAGTTAAAAAGTCATATTTTTCGATTTAAAAATTTAGTTTTTTAAATTAAAATTGCAACTTTTTGAGTCTAAATTAAACTGGCTTAGTTAAGGATTCAACAAATTTTTAGAAAATAAAACTATTTGATTTAAATTAAATTTTTTCAAAAATTCATTTTTTTGTAGCTTCAATAGAACTATTTGGTTAAATATTAAACATATTTCAATGAAAATTAAAGTTTTTGGTAAAAAATTACATTTTTTGTTAAAAAATCTTATTTCCGGGTTGAAAATTCAACCTTATAGGTTAAAAATGCAACTTTTAAGGTCTAAATTAAACTAGATTGGTTGAGTATTCAAAAATTTAGTAGAAAATTAAAATATTCGCTTAAAAATTATTTTTATTAATTTTTTGTTGTAAATTTATATTTTTGGTTCAAACATGACAAATTGGTAAGTTTAACTTTTTGCTAGAACATGATTTTTTTTTATTAAAATTGCAACTTTTTGGGTCCAAATTAATTTGGTTTGGTTAAGTATTCAACAAATTAGTAGAAAATCAAACTGTTCGGTTTTAAATTAAATTTTTTCAAAAATTCATATTTTTGGTTTCAATCTAAATATTTGGTTGAATATTAAACATATTTTTATGAAAATTTAACTTTTCGGTACAAAATTCAATTTTTTGTTGCCAAATCATACTTCCGGGTTAAAAATTAAGTTTATTTATTAAAATTGCAACTTGTTGTGTCTAAATTAATCTGGTTTTTTTAAGGATTAAAAAATTGGCAGAAAATGAAACTGTTCGGTTTTAATTTAAATTTTGTCAGAAATTCATATTTTTAGTTTCAATTTAACCATTTGGTAAAATATTAAAGATATTTTTATGAAAATTTAACTTTTCGGTATGAAATTAAATTTTTTGTAAAAAAAGTCTAATTTTTGTTTGAATTTAGCTACTTGGTTAACAATTAAACAGTTTCTTTGAAAAATTAACTTTGTGGTAAAAAATTAAATTTTTTACTGAAAAATCATAATTTAGTTCAAATTTAACCATTGGCTTAAAAATTAAACTATTCTTATGAAAAATTAAACTGTTGGTAGAAAATTAAGTTTTTTGTCAAAAAGTCATCATATTTGTTTTAGTTAAGGATTCTTAAACAAATTGGTAGGGAATAAAACAATTCGGTTTGAAATTAAGTTTTTTTTCAATTCATGTTTTCGGTTTGAATCTTACTTCTTGGTTAAATATTAAACATATTTTTCTGAAATATGACCTTTTCGGTAGAAAATTAAATTTTTCCTTAAGAAATCATATTTTTGGATTAATAAGTAACTGTTTTGTTAAATATTAAATATATTTTTATAAAAATTGAACTTTTTAGTGGAATATTAAATTTTGTTGTTGAAAAATCATATTTTCTACTAGAAAGCTAAATTTTCATTAAAATTGTTTAAACTTCTAACGAAATGGTTAAATTTCAACCAAAGATAAGAATTTTTCAAAAACTGGTAATTTTCAATTATGTAGTATTATTCTCTACCAACTTGTTTAATCCTTGAACTAAACCAGATTAATTTGAGTATAAATATTTATATTTTTAAACAAAAAGGTTCAATTTTTAACACGAAAAATTTTGTTTAACAACAAATTTAATTTTCCACCAAAATTAGTTGAACCAAAAATATTCATTTTAAAAACCAGGTAATTTTCTACCAAATAGTTTTAGTTGGCACCAAATTTTTTAATCCTTAACTAAACGAGATTAATTTCGACGAAAAAGTAGCATTTTTAATAAAAAAAAAGGTTCTACCAAAAACTGAAAATTTGTATTAAAATATGTTTAATAATTAACCAAATAGTTACATTTAAACAAAAAATAGGTATTTAGAACAAATGTATTTTAAGACAGAATATTTTTATTTTTGTTCAGTTTGTTGGATCCTTGACCAAACCAGACTAATTTAGAGCCAAACCCCTTATTTTTTAATCAAAAATTTAATTTTTAATTAAAAAATATGATTGTTTAAAAAGAAATTAAATTTTCTGCGAAAAAGTTAGTTTTGGATAAAAATAGTTTAATATTTAACGAAACAGTTACGTGTAAACAAAAAATATGTATTTAAAAAATAATTAATTTAAAACAGAATAGTTTTAATTTCTAACAATTTGTTAAATTCTTAACAAAACTAGATTCATTTTGACTCAAAAAGTTGTAATTTTAATGAAAGAAGTCAAGTTTTACTCCGAAAATTACATTTTTTTTTTTAAAATCGTTTTTTTTTTTTTGGTTAAAGATGCCATTTTTTTTGGTGTAATTTAAACTATTTTGTTGAAATAGACCTGCTTTTTAAACATTAATATTTGAGGTTTCAATTTAACTAATTATCTCAAAATTAAACTATTTTGATAAAAAAAATAGCTTTTTGGTAGAAAATGTACTTTTTGGTTTAAAAATCATATTATCAAATCGAAAATTCAACCCTTTTGTAGAGTTGGTTACCTAGTTCTGTACTGAAAACCTTCATTTCTCGCAACAGTTTAATTTCAAGGAATATTCCGTTTTTAGTGAAAGTTTTCTGATAATATATTACAAATATCTGAAATTCAGTTAAATAAAAATTTTCGTCGAGCAGAAGACCAGTTTTAAAAAGTCGCGCTCTTTTGCACCTGCGGCAGCGCTATCTGGTGACTTTCTCATGCAACACCTGGTAACACCCAGCTGTCTAGCAGACGACATAATCGCTAGTAAACGCAGCCAGCCAGCCAGGAAGGGAGGTGCTACGAGCTCGTTTTGGAATGTATCCTATTTATAAATTTAACAATTTAAAAATAGCACCTCCAATGCCTATTATTAAAGGAAACATTAAAAGTCACTATAAAGAATTATTGTTTTCCATAAATCTATTCTAATCACTTTTTCGGGACCAGTACATGTCGGACTTTTTAAACAAATCATCGACGCTCCTCTTTCACCATGGTAAGTAACATGAATTTTTATTTTTTTATTTATTTATTACAAAATTTGATTTAAAAAACTAGGTTAGTTTTAAAGATTTAATTTCGTTTCTAACCTCACCGAACAATTTTGACTAATTTTGGGGTGAAATTATCAAGAGACTAAACTGTATTTGTACAATTTTATTTTTGGCTGAAGCGGCGGAGTTTTTTGCTGGGTGAGGGCAGGGTCCTAGGCTTATAATATTTAATGACACCATTTTTTCATTGTATAATAATATTATACTGTGCGAAAATTCTACATAAATTTCAATAATTTCACAAATATTATGAAAAATATTTCAGAAAGATTTTCATTATTTGCCAAATATTTTGGACAGATTAAAAGATGTCAATAATTTCACAAATATTGACAAATATTAGTTTAATATTTGGGAATATTTGTGAAATCTTTAGGAAAATAATTCAAATCTTTCTAAAATATTTCTCATATATTTGGAAATATTTTCAATATTTGTGAAATTATTTAAATCATGAAAATATTCGTGAAATCTTTGTAATCTAAATACAATTTTTTAGAAAATATTATATTATTTATATATTTTCAATATTTTTGAAATATTTGTGAAATTATTGAAATCATGGAAGTTTTTGCGAAATATTTTCAATCTGAAATCTTTGCAAAATTGTAGAAATCCTTGTGAAATCGTTAAAAAAATCTTTTGGAAATAATTAAAATACTTTAAAAATCTTTCTGAAATATTTCAATTTTTTGTAAAATTAATGAAATCTTTAGGAAATCCTTGCAGTCTGTAAAATGTTTGATAATATTTGTGAAATTATTGTAATCTTTGTGAAATCCTTGGCAAGTTTTTATGAAATCTTTACGAAACATTACAAATCTTTTGCAAATTATTTAAATATTTCTGAAATCTTCAAAAATATTTGGTAATATTTGTGAAATTATTTTGAAATCTTTCTGAAATCATTGAAATTTTTGTGATTCTCTTTGAAATCTATCTGAAATTCTTCTGAATTAATTGCGGTAAATGTTTGAAATCCTTGGAATATAATTGAAATCTTTGTTAAATATTTCTGATAACTTTTGAATTTTTAAAAAATATTTGTAAAATTATTTAGATTATCTGAAGTCTTTGTAAAATCTTTTAATCTTTGTGAAATAATTAAAATCTTTCTGATATCTTTGGAAATATTTTCAATATTAAAAAAAAAACTGTAATATTTTTGAAATGATTGCATTTTTTATTAACTCTTTTCAATCTATCCGAAATCTTTACTAAATATTTAAAATCCTTGTGAAATAATTCGAATTTGTTTAAAATATTTAAAATATTATTTTAATTATTGAAATATTTATGAATCTATATGAAATTTTCTGAATTAATGGAAATCTATAGCAAATAATTGAAATTATTGAAATCATGAAAGTTTTTGTGAAATATTTTCAATCTGAAATCTTTGCAAAATTGTAGAAATCCTTGTGAAATCGTTAAAAAAATCTTTTGGAAATAATTAAAATACTTTAAAAATCTTTCTGAAATATTTCAATTTTTTGTAAAATTAATGAAATCTTTAGGAAATATTTAATAATATTTGTGAAATTATTGAAATCTTTGTGAAATCCTTGGCAAGTTTTTATGAAATCTTTAAGCAATGTTAAAAATCTTTTGCAAATTATTATAATATTTCTGAAATCTTCAAAAATATTTGGTAAAGTTTGTGAAATTATTTTGAAATTTTTCTGAAATCATTTAATTTTTTTTTTATATTCTTTAAAATCTATCTGAAATTCTTCTGAATTAATTGTCTGTAAAATGTTTGATAATATTTGTGAAATTATTGTAATCTTTGTGAAATCCTTGGCAAGTTTTTATGAAATCTCTACGAAACATTACAAATCTTTTGCAAATTATTTAAATATTTCTGAAATCTTCAAAAATATTTGAAATATTTGGTAATATTTATGAAATTATTTTGAAATCTTTCTGAAATCATTGAAATTTTTGTGATACTCTTTGAAATCTATCTGAAACTCTTCTGATATTAATTGAAATCTTTGTTAAATATTGGCAAATTATTAAAATCTTTCTAAAATCTTTAAAAATATTTGGTAATATTTGTGAAATTATTTTTAAATCTTTCTGAAATTATTGAAATTTTTGTGATACTCTGAAATTTAGCTGAAATTCTTCTGAATTAAATGAAATCTTTTTAAAATATTTCTGATATCTTTGGGATTTAAAGAAAATATTTGTAAAATTATTTAGATCATTGAAATCTTTGTGAAATCTTTTTAATTTTTGTGAAATAATTAAAATTTCTGTGAAATCTTTCTGATATCTTTGGAAATCTTTTCAATATTTTTTAATATTTTTGAAATGATTGAAGTTTTTAGGAACTCTTTTTAGTCTATCCGAAATCTTTGCTAAATATTTGAAATCCTTGTGAAATAATTCGAATCTGTTTAAAATATTTAAAATATTGTTTTAATTATTAAAATATTTATGAATTAATTGAAATCGCTTGGCACTCTTTGTAATCTATATGAAATTTTTCTAAATTAATTGAAATCTTTAGCAAATAATTGAAATCTTTTAAATCTTTAGAAAAGTAATTGGAAACTTTCTAATATTTTTGAAATATTTGTGAAATTATTTAAATCATGGAAATTTGAAATCTTTGGGAAATGTTTAAAATATTTTAAAATCTTTCTGGAATACTTGAAATATTGGTGAAATATTTAGGAAATCATTGGAGACTTTCTAAAATCTTTTTAATATATCCGAAATCTTTGCAAAACATTTGAAATCTGTGTGACATGATTAAAATCGTTTTCAAATCTTTAGAAATATTTGAAATATTTTTGAAATTATTGAAATCTTTGGGTAATCATTGCGTTAAATTTAGTGCTTTTATTTTAATTCAAATATTTATAGTTGCAAACATAATATGCAATATTTCTAATCTATCCAAAATCTTTGAGAAATCTCTGATATCTTTTCGAAATATTAAAAATGTTTTGGAAACATTTGCAAAATATTGGGTAATATGTGTGAAATCTTGAGGAAATCATTGAAATAAATGTGGAATCATTGAAATCTATCCGAAAACTTTTCTAAATATTTCAAATATATGAGATCCTTAGAAAATAATACAAATCTTTGTGAAGTCTTTCTGATATTTTCTGGAAATCTTTTCAATATTTTTCCAATTTTATGTAATATTTGTCAAATGATTAAAATCATTGAAATTTTTATGACATATTTTTAATCTATGTGAAATCTTTGCAAAATATATAAAGTCTTTGTGAAATAATTTAAATCTTTATATAATTTTTCTGCAATCTTTGAAATATTTTTGAAATTATTTAAATCTTCTTGAAATCATTGAAATCTTTGTGCAATCTTTAAAACCTATCTGAAATCTTTGTGAAATCCTCAGGAAATAATTGAAATCTATCCAAAATCTTTTCCATCTTTTTTTAAATATATGAGATCCTTAGAAAAAAATTTAAATCTTTGTAAAATCATTCTGATATCTTTGAAAATCTTCTCAATATTTACCAAATATTTTGTAATGTTTGTGGGATAATTGAAATAATTGAATTTGTTATCAAATCTTTTTAATCTATCCGAAATCTTTACAAAATATTTGAAATCCTTGTTAAATAATTGAAGTCTTTTTAAGATCTTTGAAACACTTTTGAAAGGTTTTTGAAATTATAAAAATCTTTGAAATCTTTCTGATATATTTGTTAAATTATTAAAATCATGGAAGTTTTTGTGAAATATTTTTAATATATCAAAAATATTTGGAAAATATATGAAATCTTTGTGCACTCTTTAAAATATATATGACATTTGTATGTAATATTTTTAATCTATCCGAAATCTTTGGGGAATCATTAAAATCTTTGAAAAATCTCTTTGAAATCTTTGAAATCTTCGCTAAATATTCAAAATATTTGAAATAATTCAAATCTTTTAAAAAAGATTAAAAAGATCTCACTAATTTCATAAATATTTCATAAAGATTTTAAAAGTATTTTAATTATTACCCAAAGATTTTTTAATGATTTCAAATATTTGAAAAATATTTCGAATATTTTGCAAAGATTTCGGATCGATTAAAGAGATTTCACAAAAACTTCCATGATTTCAATAATTTCACAAATATTTCAAAAATTTAACAAATATTGAAAAGGTTTCCAAATATATTCGAAATATTTCACAAATATTTCAATTATTTTCTTAATATTAAAAAAATTTCGGAAAGATTAAAACGATTTTAGAAAGTCTTTAATGATTTCCTAAAGATTTCGTAGTGATTTCAAATATTTTGCAAAAATGTCGGATAAATTAAAAGGATTTCATAAAAACTTCCGTGATATGAATAATTTCACAAATATTTTAAAAATATTAGAAAGTTTCCAATTATTTTCAAAAGATTTAAAAGATTCAATCATTTCAAAAATATTACAAAATGTTGAAAAGATTTCCAAAGATATCAGAAAGATTTCACAAACATTAAAAAGATTCCACAAAGACTTCAATGATCTAAATAATTTTACAAATATATTTTTTTAATTCCAAAGATATCAGAAATATTTAACAATGATTTCAATTAATTCAGAAGAATTTCACAAATATTACCAAATGTTTTTGAAGATTTTAGAAAGATTTTAATAATTTGCCAAGATTTTTAATATTTCGTAAAGATTTCATAAAGACTTGCCAAGGATTTCACAAAGATTTTAATAATTTCCAAAATATTATCAAACATTTCACAGACTTCAATGATTTTCTAAAGATTTCACTAATTTTACAAAAATTTCAAATATTTCAGAAAGATTTTTAAATTATTTTAATTATTTCCCAATATTTTTTTAATGATTTCAAACGTTTATAAAATATTTCGACTATTTTGCAAAGTTTACAAAGGGTGCACAACGATTTCCCAAGGATTTAACAAATATTTTAATAATTTAAAAAATATTTCAAAATTTTTAAAAAGATTTGAATTATTTCACAAGGATTTTAAATATTTTTTAAAGTTTTTGGATAGATTAAACAGATTTCACACAAACTTTAATAATTTCACAAACGTTTCAAAAATATTGAAAAGATATGAGAAAGATTTCAATTCTTTTTTATGGATTTAAAAGATTTCAAATATTCCCAAAGATTTGAATTATTTCACAAGGATTTCAAATATTTCGCAAAGATTTCGGATGGATTAAAAAAAATTTACAAAGGCTTCAATAATTTCACATATATTTTAAAAATATTGAAAATGTATCTGAAAAATTTCAATTAATTCAAAAAAATTGCAAAGAGTGCACAAAGATTTCAACGATTTCCCGAGGATTTCACAAATATTTTAATAATTTCAACAATATTTCAAACATTTTAAAAAGATTCAAATTATTTTCCAAGGATTTTAAATATTTTGCAAAGATTTCAAATAGATTAAAAAGATTTCACAAAAAAATCAATGATTTTAAAATTTTTACTAATTTTACAAAATATTGAAAAGATTTCCAAAGATACCAGAAAGATTTCTCAAAGATTTCAATTATTTTCTAATGATTTCAAATATTTAGCAAATATTTCGGACAGATTAAAAATATTTCAGGAAAATTTCGTATAGATTTCAAAGATTTTTCGAATATTTTACTGATTTTACAAATTCCAGATATTTCGCAAAGATTTGAAATATTTCACAAAGATTAAACAGATTTCACAAAGGCTTTAATGGTCCAAATAATTTTACTACTATTACAAAATATTGAAAAAATATTGAAAAAAATTCCAAATATATCACAAATATTTTACAAAGATTTTTTCTTTATATTCTTTATATTCTAAGGAAATATCTTAAAATAATTTTAATTATTTGACAAATATTTCAAATATTTTACAAGGATTTTAAATGTTTTGCAAATATTTCGATAGATTAAAATGATTTCTCAAAGGCTTAAATGATTTCAATAATTTTACAAATAATACGAAATATTAAAAAAATATGGAAAAGATTTCTAAAGATATCAGAAAGATTTCACAAAGACTTCAATTATTTTCTAAGGATTTCAAAGATTTCGCATTAATTTTTATTTAAAAGAGTGCATAAAGATTTCAATTATTTCACAAAAATTTTAATAATTTCATAAATATTATGAAATATTTCGTCAAAATTTTGAAAGATTTGACAAAAATGTCATAAATATTTCAATGATTTTACAAATACTTCAATTATTTCACAAAGATTTCAATTAGATTTTCGAAAAAATTAAAAAAATCTGATCTATTTAATGATTCAGTTTTAGGGGGGGGGGGGGCATTGTCTTCTGGGGCTCCGCCGCCTCGGATTTTTGCGTAATATAATATTACGTAAATTAGAAGATTTTTATCGTATTTAGTCATTTTTTGAGTTCTCTATAATGTTTTTTATTTATAAGTGTGTAAAAAAATGAAAATTGTTTTTATATTTTAGGCATTATTAGGAGCACAATTGGTGATTACTTTGGTAATGGTGAGCGTAATTCAAAAATTGAGTCCCCATTTCTCATTCGCTAGGTGGCTTCTTTGCTCAACTGGGTACGTAAATAATTGATGATTTTTATTGAGATTAATAATTGGTTACTTAAAAAAGAAACAGGGATTTTCAATTATTTTAAACAGTTTAAAAGATTCGACATATTTCAAAAGGTTTGAAAAGATTTCACAAAGCTTGGAAAAATTTCGCGATGATTTTAGATATTTAGCCAGATCTCACAACCGGAAAATTTAAAATATTTAAATTATTTCAAAAGATTTCACAAAGATTTAAAAAAATTGGAAAACATTCGACAAAGTTTTTAAAGATCACAAAAAGATTAAAAATTAAAAAAAATTCGCAATGATTTCAAAGCTTTAAAAATGTATCACGTTCTTAAAGATTCCAAAGATATCTCAAAGATTTAGAACTTTCAAATATCTCTCAAAGATTTCATAATGATGAAAAATATTTCACAAAAATTTCAAAGGTTTGTCAAAGTTTTTTAAGGATTCCAAAGATTTCAAAAAGATTTTTAAAAATGTACATAGATTTAATACATTTCACAAATATATCATCAGATTTTATAATGATTTCAATTATTTCAAAAAAGGTTTCAAAGCTTTGAAAATATTTCACGTTCTTAAAGATTCCAAAGATATCTCAAAGATTGAGAAATTTCAAACGTCTCTCAAAGGTATAAAACATGTCACAGTGATTTACAACATCCCATAAAAATATTAAAATATTTCAAAAAGGTTTCAAAAATTTAACAACTATTTTAAAACTTTGAAAAAGGTTTTAAAAACAAATAAAAGTATATATAAATATAAAATTAGTTATAAATATCAAATTATAAAAAAATATACAATTAAAATTCAAAAAACAATGATTAAACAAATTTTACAAAGCATTCAAAAGTAGTAACAAAGATGTCCAAATTTCACAAAGATTTCAAAAATCTCACAAGAATTTCAAAGATTTCGTAAAGATTTAAAACGTTTTCAAAAGACTTTTTCAGATTACAAACTATTTCATGAAGATTTCAAAGCTTTGAAAAGATTCGACAAAGATTTTAAAGATTTAAAAAAAATTGAAAATACAAAAAATGTCACAATGGTTTTAAGGTTTTTAAAGATTTCAAAGACTTCACAGATATTAAAAAAATTTAACAGATTTTTCATATCTCATACTTTGAAAACATTCGACAAAGTTTTTAAAGATCTCAAAAATGGTAAAAATGAAAAAAATTTCGAATGATTTCAAAGTTTTGAAAATATTTCACATTCTTAAAGATTGCAAAGATATCTCAAAGATTGAAAAATTTCAAGCATCTCACAAAGACATAAAAATTTCACAGTGATTTACAACATCCCATAAACATTTTAAAGAAATTTCACAAAGATTAAACAAGGATTTGAAAGATTTCGCAACGATTTCAAATATTTAAAAAGATCTCAAAAAGATTTTAAAAATACCTACCTAAAATTCGTGAGTGACTTACAAATTTTATTTTGAATTTATATTACAAGAATATTTAATAAAATACAACAGTAAAAAAAAAATTGGCCAACAAAAAATGTAATAGTATTTTTATTTGTTTAAAAAAACAACCACTTGACAAGAAATGATCTATTTTCTTGAAATTCTCTTCATTTTGTTTAATTCTCTTAGCATTTTTTAATTTACTTGTTTTTTCTTTTGTTAAATGCATCTTGAAGTATTTTATGTTTAAAATTCTTTTTAATTTCTTTGAATTTTTCTCAATTGGTTGCAAATTTATTGAATTCAATTGATATTTTCATATTTTAAAATTGTTTTTTATGTAATTTTTTAATTGTTTTTTATGTAAAATGCTTTTAATTCACAGTAATTTTACTGAAATCATTGAAATTTTTTTTTGAGAATAATCAATTAATTATATTATAATTTTACAAATATAAACATTCATATAAATAAATAATAAAATTTATAAGTTTTAATTATAAATTTAAATAAATATAAGTAAATTGTAGTTTAGTTTTGATTACTCTAAATGAAAAAATTTCCAGCTTGACATTAAAAATTTTTGAATTTCAATGACTGGAAAAAATGTTACCAACTGGAAATAAACTGGGATTTTTTTCCGGCGATGAAAATCTTGGTTTTAATAAAAGTTTTCATCTCTTTGAAAGTTTGAGTTTTAGGTCAAAAAAGTTAGATTCTTGATTTTTTAAAGGAAAAAAAAATTATTATTTTTCGATTTTATAAGAATTTTATTATATTACAATTATAATTTTAGATTGACGCGTTTTTTATATCCAACGGATCAAGAGTTAAGAACTGTAGCAGGAATACAGAAAGAAAAAACAAAAAAGGGTAAACACGCTGAAAACGGTAAGGCTGCGGACGTATTTCAAATTCCTCGAAATTTAGATATCACTCTAGAAAATGCAAAAGTTTCAACAATGGATGTTGTGCATTTAAAATTTTACACGGATTATGTGTGGCTCATGGACTTTTCAATTTACACTGGAGTCGTTTATAGTTTAACAGAGGTGAATTTTTTTTACAAATTTCCATTTTTAGGTTTTAATACTCCCTTTTTACGTATTCTTTTTTTATTTACCTCCTGATTTCTTTTCTAGATTTTTATAGCCAAAGTAAATTTCTCTTTATTATTTTATTTTTTATTATTAATTTAGATTTTATTTTTTTATTTTGCTATGATTTCGAAAAAATTACATCAAAGACACTTTTTTTCTTAAAATTGTTCGCTAATGCCCCTATTTCTTTCATGAAAAACATAATTTATATAATATATAATAATAATATAAATATTATAATTAACAAATTAGTTGAACTTTGAATGAAGTAGTTAAATTTTTATACAAAAAAGTGGAATTTTCTAACACGGAAGATTAATTTTTTCACGAAACAATATGAATTATGAACAATATGCATACATTTTTAAACAAATAGTTAGAAAAGACGATCTTTCTACAAAATTACATAAATTTTTAATAGTTTCACTAGTTGAATTTTTCACTAAGAAGATTAATTTTGTACCAAACAGATGGATTTTCAGCAAAATATGCAAATTTTTAACCCAATTGTTGATTTTTTGCCAAGAAGAATAAATTTAAACCAGTAAGACGGATTTATAACAAATAACAATACATTTTTAAACAAATTGTTGAATTTTTTTACCAAAAATATTTTTTTCTCTTCCAAAAAATAGGATTTTTTAACAAAATATATAAATTTTTAACTGAACAGTGAAAATTTCCACCAAGAAGACTAATTTTCTAAAAAAACAAATGGATTTTCTACGGAATGTTTAAATTTTTAAACATGAAAATTATGTGCTACTAAAAAGACGAAATTTCAACAAATAACATAAATTTTTAATAGATTTACTAGCTTAATTTTTTACGAAGAGGATTAATTTTCTACGAAACAGATGAATTTTGAACAAAATATATAACTTTTTAACTGAAGAGTTTAATTTTCTAACAAGAAAATTAATTTTTTACCAAAAAGATGGATTTTTAACAAAATGCATTAATTTTAAATCTAATTTTTTTAATTTTTAATGCAGAAGATTAATTTTCTACCAGAAATTCGAACTTTTAACAAAATATATAACTTTTTAACTAATAAATTTAATTTTATATGAAAAATAATAATTTCCTACCAAACAGATGGATTTTCAACAAAATACATACATTTTTAATTAAATTGTTGAATTTTTTTACCAAAAATATTATTTTTCTTCCAAAAAATAGGAACTTTTACAGAGATTTTAACAAAATACATAAATTTCTATTTATTAATTTATTTAATTTTTTATTAAAAATATTTAATATTAAATATTTAAATAAAAATTTAATATTTTTTTTATTTAATTTATTTAAATTTCTATTTATTAATTTTTCTTCCATGAAAAGATTAATTTTATACCAGAAATTCGAACTTTAATCAAATATATAACTTTTTAACTAATGAATTTAATTTTTTACGAAAAGGATGGATTTTAAACAAAATGCATGAATTTTCAACGAAATATTTGAATTTTCCATCAAGAAGATTAATTTTCTACCAAATGGAAGGATTTTCAAAATATTAGTTTATTTTTAATGAAATTGTTGAATTTTTAACTAAAAATATTATTTTTATCCAAAACATAAGAACTTTTAACAAATACGTAAATTTTTAATTAAATCATGAAATTTTCCACCAAGAAGATTAATTTTCTACCAAAAATATCGATTTTCAACAAAATACATTAATTTGCAACAAAATTTTCGAATTTTTTATTGAGACGTTTAATTTTCTGCTAGAAAAGACGAACTTGTAACAAATTACATAATTTTTTAACTAAATAGTGACGTTTTTCCACCAAGAAAATAAATTTCCTACCAAACAGATGGATTTTCAACAAAATACATACATTTTTAATTAAATTGTTGAATTTTTTTACCAAAAATATTATTTTTCTTCCAAAAAATAGGAACTTTTACAGAGATTTTAACAAAATACATAAATTTCTAAGTTAATAGTTCTATTTTTCCATGAGAAGATTAATTTTATACCAGAAATTCGAACTTTTAATCAAATATATAACTTTTTAACTAGTGAATTTAATTTTTTACGAAAAGGATGGATTTTCAACAAAATGCATGAATTTTCAACGAAATATTTGAATTTTCCATCAAGAACATTAATTTTCTACCAAATGTATGGATTTTCAAAATA
>NC_046660.1:19847912-19881824 GCF_010883055.1 Belonocnema kinseyi
TTTTAACTAGGAATTTAATTTTTTACCAAAAGGATGGATTTTCAACAAAATGCATGAATTTTCAACGAAATATTTGAATTTTCCATCAAGAACATTAATTTTGTACCAAATGGATGGATTTTCAAAATAGTACTTTATTTTTAACCAAATTGTTGAATTTTTAACTAAAAATATTATTTTTTTCCAAAACATAAGAACTTTTAACAAATACTTAAATTTTTAATTAAATCATGAAATTTTCCACCAAGAAGATTAATTTTCTACAAAAATATCGATTTTCAACAAAATACATTAATTTGCAACAAAATTTTCGAATTTTTTATTGAGATGTTTAATTTTCTGCTAGAAAAGACGAACTTGTAACAAATTACATAATTTTTAACTAAATAGTGACGTTTTTCCACCAAGAAAATTAATTTTCTACCGAACGGATGGATTTTAAAGAAAGTGCATGAATTTTCAACGAAATATTTGAATTTTTAATCAAGAAGATTTATTTTCTACGAAACAGATGGATTTTTAATAAAAAGCATAAATTTGTCATTAAATTGTTGATTTTTCATCCAAGAAGATTAATTTTTTACCAGAAATTCGAACTTTTAAGAAAATATATAACTTTTTAACTAATGAATTTTATTTTCTACCAAAAAGATAGATTTTCAACAAAATACATTAATTTTAAACCAAATTGTTGAATTTTTAACTGAAAATATTATTTTTCTTCCAAACCATAAAAACTTTTAACAAAATACATAAATTTTTAACTAAATAGTGAAAATTTCCATCAAGAACATTAAATTTCTGAAAAACAGATGGATTTTTGATGGAGTGTTTAAATTTTTAATTATGAAAATTAATTTTCTACTAGAAAATACGAACTTTCCACAAATAACATACATTTTTAATAATCTTGCTAGTTCAATTTTGTACCAAGAGGATTAATTTTTTACCAAACAGATGGATTTTAAACAAAATGCATACATTTTCAACGAAATATTTGAATTTTTCATCAAGAAGATTTATTTTCTATCAAACAGATGGATTTTCAACAAAATACATTAATTTTAAACCAAATTGTTGAATTTTCAACCAAAAATAATAATTTTTAATAAAATAGTTAATATTCTAGTTAAAATATGAATTTTTGATCAAAAATATTAATTTTCCAGTTAAGAAATGAATTTTGAACAAGAAAAGTACTTTTTATCAAAAAATTTAATTTTTAAGAAAAAAAGAGCGAATTTTAACAAAATTATTGAATTTTAAACTAAAAATAAATAAATTTTTACTGAATAATGAAATTTTTCACCAAGAAGACTATTTTTCCAAAAAACAGATTGATTCTCAAAAAAGTTAATTTTGTACCAAACAGATGGATTTTCAAGAAAGTACATAAATTTTAAATCAAATTTTTGACTTCTTAACCAAAAATAATATTTTTCTTCCAATAAATAAAAACTTTTCATAAAATACATATATTTTCAACCAAATTATTGAATTTTCCTGTAAGAAGTGTAATTTTCTACCAGAACGATGGATTTTCAAAAAAGTTCTTAATTTTTAACCAAATTGTTGAATTTTAATCCAAGAAGATTAATTGTCTAAAACACAGATGGATTTTGAACGGAATGTTTACATTTTTAATTAAGAAAATTAATGTTCTACAAGAAAAAACGAATTTTCAACAAATGACATAAATTTTTAATAGTTTTACTAGTTTCATTTTTTACAAAAAGAATTAATTTTCTACCAACTAAATAAATTTTTAACAAAATATATAACTTTTTAAATGAAGAGTTCAATTTTCTACCAAAAGGATAAATTTTCAAAAAAATACATTAATTTTCAACCAAATTTTTGAATTTTTAATCGAGAAGATTAATTTTCTACCAAAGAAATGGATTTTTAAAAAATTCTTTAATTTTTAAACAAATTTTGAATTTTCTACTCAGAAGATTAATTTTCTACTAGAAAGACGAATTTTTAACAAAATATATTACTTTTTATTTAAAGAGTTTAATTTTCTACCAAGAAGATGAATTTTCAAGAAAATACATTAATTTTCAACCAAATTGTTGAATTTTTAACTAAAAAATTCTTCTTCCCAAAAATAAGAACTTTGAACAAAATATATAAATTTTCACTAAATAATGAAATTTTTCAACAAGAAGATTAATTTTCTACGAAACAGATGGATTTTCCACAAAGTACATAAATTTTTAATAAAATTGTTGACTTTTTAACCAAAAATATTATTTTTCTTCCAAGAAATAAGAACTGTTTATAAAATACATACATTTTCAACCAAATATTTTAATTTTCCTGTAAGAAGTTTAATTTTCTTCCAAACAGATAGATTTTTAAAAAAATTCTTATTCTTTAACAAAATTGTTGAATTTTAATCCAAGAAGATTAATTTTCTAAATAAACAGATGGATTTTTAACGGAGTGTTTAAATTTTTAATCATGAAAATTAATATTCGACTAGAAAAGATAAACTTTCAACAAATGACATGAATTTTTCATAGTTTTATTAGTTCAATTTTTTACCAAAAATATTAATTTTCTTCCAAGAAATTAGGAACTTTCAACAAAATACATAAATTTTTAACTAAATAATTAAATTTTCCACCAAGAAGATTATTTTTCTACCAAAAAAGATGTATTTTCAATAAAATACATTCATTTTCAACCAAATTTTTTAATTTTTAATCGAGAAGATTAATTTTCTAGCAAACAAATGAATTTTCAAACAATCCCTTAATTTTTAAACAAATTTTTAAATAAAAAAATTCTTCTTCCCAAAAATAAGAACTTTGAACAAAATATATAAATTTTCACTAAATAATGAAATTTTTTCAACAAGAAGATTAATTTTCTACGAAACAGATGGATTTTTCACAAAGTACATAAATTTTTAATGAAATTGTTGACTTTTTAACCAAATATATTATTTTTCTTCCAAGAAATAAGAATTGTTTATAAAATACATACGTTTTTAACCAAATATTTTAACTTCCCTGTAAGAAGTTTAATTTTCTTCCAAACAGATAGATTTAAAAAAAAATTCTTATTCTTTAACCAAATTGTTGAATTGTTAAAAAATTTACGCATTTTGTTGAAAGTTCTTATGTTTTGGAAAAAAACATATTTTTAGCTGAAAATTCAACAATTTTGCTGAAAATCAATGTATTTTATTGAAAATCAATCTGATTGGTTGAAAATTAATCTTCTTGGTGGAAACACTTCACTATTTAGTTAAAAATTTATGTATTTTGTTCAAAATTCCTATTTTTTGGAAGAGAAATAATATTATTAGTCAAAAATTCAACAATTTGGTTAAAAATTTATGTATTCTATTAAAAATCCATCTGTTTCGGAAAAAATAAATCGTCTTGATGAACAATTTAAATATTTTGTTGAAAATCTCATTATTTAATTAAAAATGTATGTGTTTTGTTAAAAGTTCCTATTTTTTGGAAGAAAAATCATATTTTTGGTAAAAAAATTCAACAATTTGGTTAAAAATGTATGTATTTTAAAAACAGTTCTTATTTCCTGGAAGAGAAATAATATATTTGGTTAAAAATTTATAATTTTGTTTAACAAATCCATTCCTTTGGTAGAAAATTAATCTTTTTGGTGGGAAATTCAACATTTTGGTAAAAAACGTATGTTCAAAATTTGGTTAAAATTTAAAGAATTTTTTTGAGCAACAATCTGTTTGACAGAAAATTAATTTTCTTGGTGAAAAATGTCCTTATTTAGTTAAAAATTTATGTCTTTTGTTAAAAGTTCCTATTTTTTGCATGAAAAAAAAATTTTTTTGTTAAAAATTCAACAATTTGGTTGAAAATTAAAGAATTTTTTGAAAATCCATCTGTTTGGTAAAAATTAATCTTTTCGATTGAAAATTAATTCATTTTTAGCTAAGAATATTATTTTTCTTCCAAAAAATAGGAACTTTAAATAAAATATATAAATTTTTAACTAAATAGTGAAGTTTTTCCACCAAGAAGATTAATTTTCTACCCAGCAGATGGATTTTTAAAAAATTCTCTAATTATTAACCAAATTGTTGCTACGAAAAATATGGATTTTAAGGAATTGAGGAATTGTTTTAAAAAATCATCTGTTTGTTATAAAATTAATATTCTTACAGGAAAATTGAACAATTTGGTAAAAAATGTATTTTTTTTTTATTGCAAATTAATCTATTTAGTAGAAAATTAATCTTCTTTGTGGAAAAAACTTGACTAAATACAAAATTTTTTTTTTGAAATTTCGTCTTTTATAGTAGAAAATTAATCTTTCTGATTTAAAATTCAATATTTTGGTTGAGAATTAATGTATTTTGTTAAAAAATCATATTTTCTGGAAAATATTAATTTTCCTGGTTTAAAATTTAAAAAAATGTTTCAAAATTTATTCGTTTTGATGAGAATTTATCTGGTTGGTAGCAGAATGATTTTCTTGGTGAAAAATTCAACTAGTAAAACTATTAAAAATTTATGTCATTTGTTAAATGGTCGTCTTTTCTAGTATAAAATTAATTTTCTTAATTAAAAATTTAAACATTCCGTTGAAAATACATCTGTTGTTTAGAAAATTAATCTTCTTGGATGAAAATTCAACAATTTGGTTAAAAATTCGGAATTTTTTTGAAAATCCATATTTTTGGTAGAAAATTACACTTCTTACAGGAAAATTCAATTATTTGATTGAAAATGTATGCATTTTATGAAAAGTTCTTATTTATTGGAAGAAAAATATTATTTTTGATTAAAAAGTCAAAAATTTGATTAAAAATTTATGTACTTTCTTGAAAATCCATTTGTTTGGTACAAAATTAACTTTTTTGAGAATCAATCTGGTTTTTAGAAAAATAGTCTTATAGGTGGAAAATTTAATTAATTAGTTAAAATTTATTTATTTTGAGTTAAAAATTCAACAATTTTGTTAAAATTCGCTCTTTTTTTCTTAAAAATTACATTGTTTGTTAAAAAGTACTTTTTTTGTTGAAAATTCATTTCTTAACTGGAAAATTAACATTTTTGATCAAAAATTCATATTTTAACCAGAATATTAACTATTTTATTAAAAATTATTATTTTTGGTTGGAAATTTATTTCCTTGGTTTGAAATTAAACTAATGACTTAAAAATTAATTTTTTTGTTTAAGGATTTATAATTTTAGTTGAAAAATAGCTTTTTTTTGTTGTTAAAAATTCACTTTTAACTGGAAAGTTAACGGTTATTAAAAATTAACTTTTTTGTTTAAAAAATCCAAAATTAGTTTTTTTGGAAATTAATTTTTAAACTGAAAATGTAATTTTTCAATTTTTAATTAAAACTTTATTATTTTTAATGAAAATTGATCTTTTCTAGTTGAAAATACAACAATTTATTAAAAAGTTGATAGATTTTGTTGAAATATCTTTCTTTGTTGTTGTAGAAAATCTATTTTTTAAGTTAAAAATGGAATTTTTTTGTTGAAAATTAATCATTTTTGGGGATGAATTCAACTATTTTGATGAAAATTAATCATTTTCTCTTAAATCCAACTGTTTTTTAAATTTTTCGTTGAAAATTCAACTCCTCGTTTCAAATTTGAACTATTTTCCTGTAATTAAATTTTTTAGGTTGAAGATTCATAATTTCAGTTTAAAATTATTCTTTTTTTACAAAAAAATTAATTTTTTTAACTGAAAATGTAACATATTGGCTGAAAATTAACTTTTTTTTCTTAAATTCATATTCTTGGGTCAAAATTTTTAACAATTTTGTAAAAAATTCGTTTTTTTATTAAAAATTATTTCTCTGAATTAAACATTTTTCTTGGTTAAAAACTGATCCTTTTAAGTTGAAAAATTTGTATCTGTTGATTTGAAAATTTTTCTTTTTTGGTAGAAAATTAATCTTCATGGTTGAAAATTCAACTATTTAGTTAAAAAGTTCTGCATTTTCTTAAAAGTTATTAATTTTTTGAAGAAAAATAATATTTTTGGATAAAAATTTAACTGTTAAAGCTGTTAAAAATTTATATAATTTGATGAAAGTTCTTTTCAAGTAGAAAATGAATCCTCTTGATTTAGAATTGAAGAATTTATTTGAAAATTAATGAATTTTATTGAAAATTCGTATTTTTTGGAAAAATAATCATCTTCCTGGTTAAAAATTTAAGTACTAAAAGTATTCAAAATTTATGCCATTTGTTGAAAGTTCGTAATTTTTTGTAGATCAATAATATTCTTGATTAAAAATTTAAATATTCCGTTGAAAATTTATACATTTTGTTGAAAATTCATCTGTTTGTTACAAAATCAATCTTCTAGATAAAAATTAAACTATTTATTTAAAAATTATATGCGATTTGTTGAAAGTTCGTCTTTTGTTGTAAAAAATTAATTTTTTTGATTGAAAATTCAACAATTTGGTTGAAAAATAATGTATTTTGTTGAAAATTCGTATTTTTTGGAAAAATAATCATCTTCCTGGTTAAAAATTTAAGTACTAAAAGTATTCAAAATTTATGCCATTTGTTGAAAGTTCGTAATTTTTTGTAGATCATTAATTTTTTTGATTAAAAATTTAAATATTCCGTTGAAAATTTATACATTTTGTTGAAAATTCATCTGTTTGTCACAAAACATAGAAGTTTTAACAAAAATTCATGAATTTTCAGCTAAACAGTTAATTTTCCACCAAGAAGATTAATTTTCTACCAAACAGTGGAATTTTTAACAGAATACATAAATTTTTAACCAGATTGTTGAATTTGTAGCCGGGAAAATTCATTTTTTTACCAGAAAATATGAATTTTCAACAAAATAGAATTATTTTTAAACAAATTGTTGAATTTTCAAGAAAGAAAATTAATTTTCTACAACAAAAGACGAACTTTCAACAAATTGCATACATTTTTAACTAATTAGTCAAGTTTTTCCATGAAAAAGTTTAATTTTCTAACAAACAGATGGATTTTCAACAATATGAATAAATTTTCAACGGAATTTTAAAACTTCTAATTAATTAAATTAATTTTTTACTAGTAAAGTTGAACTTTCAACCAATTGCATACATTTTTAATAGTTTTAGTAGTTGAATTTTTAACCAGGAACATTAATATTTTTATTAAAAAATACGAATTATCAACAAAATTCATTCATTTTTAAATAAATTGTTGAATTCTAAATCAAGAAAATTAATGTTCTACTAGAAAAGAAGAACTTTCAACAAAATACAAAAATTTTTGATAGCTTTACTAGCTGAATTTTTCACCATGTGTATTAATTTTCTTTCTAACAGATGAATTTATAACAAAATATATCAGTTTTTAACCAAATTATTGAATTTTAAATCGGAAAGATTAATTTTCTACTAGAAAAGATGGATTTTTAACAAATTACATACATACATTTTTAAACAAATTATTGAATTTTTCTGTAAAAAGAATAATTTCCTACCAACCAGATAGATTTTCAACGAAATACATAAATTTTGAACCAAATTGTTGAATTTTTTTACCAAAAATATATTTTTTTCTTCCAAGAAATAAGAACTTTTTACAAAATACATACATTTTTATCCAAATTGTTGAATTTTCAACCAAGAAGATTAATTTTCTAAAAAACTGATGGATTTTCAACAAAATACATCAATTTTTAATCAAATTGATGAATTTTTTACCAGGAAGATTAATATTTTCATTTTTTTTCAAATTCCTTTGTATTTTCAAGATATTTAAACAATTTCAAAAGATTTTAAATATTTTAGGTTATTTAAAAAAATACAAAGAAATTTTAAATGAATTTCAGTCATTTCAGTTTCAAAGGATTTAAAATATAATAATTAATAAATATAATATAATAAATATGAAAAATAAATATAGTAATTCAATTAATGTTTTCATCTTTTTTAATTGTTTGAATTTACTTTACAGTTTTTTAAATTGATTTTTATTTTTTATGAATATTATCGAATCTTTTTTCTTTTAAATTCCTTGGAATTCTCTTTAATTTTTTTTTCTTCCAAGAAATAAGAACTTTTTACAAAATACATAAATTTTTAATCAAATTGACGAAATTTTTACCAGGAAGATTAATATTTTTCAACAAAGTACATTATTTTCAAAGAAATTATTGAATTTTGTGTCAAAAAGATTAATTTTCTACTAGAAAATACGAACTTTTAATAAATTACATAAATTTTTAACTAAATAGATAAATTTTTCAACAAGACAATTAATTTTCTACCAAACGGATTAATTCTAAAAAAAATGCCTTAAATTTTAACCAAATTTTTAAACACACATTGTTAAGCAAATTGTTGAATTTTTCAAAAAAATAGAATTTTTTTTGAAAAAGTAAGGAGTTTAAAAAAAAGTATATAAATTTTCAACTAAATAGTGAAATTTTCCACCAAAAAGAATATTTCATTCTAGAAAAGACAAAGTTTCAAGAAATTACATAAATTTTTAAATAAATAGTGAAGTTTGTTAACCATGAAGACTAATTTTTTACCAAACAGATGAATTTTCAACAAAATGTATAAATTTACAATGAAATTGTTGAATTTTTATCCAAAAATATTATTTTTCTTAAAAAAATTACTAACTTTTAACAAAATGCATAACTTTTTTACTAAATAGTTTAATTTTCTACGAAAAATAGACAAATTTTCAACTCCATAGACTAAAATTTTTAAAATAAAAAAGATCAGTTTTTAACCAAGAAAAAATTTTAATTCAGGGAAATAATTTTTATAAAAAAAACGAATTTTCTACCAAAGAATATGAATTTTAAAAAAAGTTAATTTTCAGCAAATAAGTTACATTTTCAGTTAAAAAAATTAATTTTCATGTAAAAAAAGTAAAATTTTAAACTGAAATTATGAATCTTCAACCTAAAAAATTAAATTACAAGAAAATAGATTAGATTAATTTTCTTTAAAATAGTTGAATCCACGTTCAAAATTGATTAATTTCCAACAAAAGAATTGGATTTAAAATTTTTAAAATTGATTTTCTACAATAACAAAAAAGAATTTTCAGCCAAATTTATCAATTTTTTAACAAATTGTTGTATTTTTAACTAGAAAATATCAATTTTTATTTAAAATAATTTTAATTTTAATTAAAATAATTTTGATTAAAAATGAAATAATTACATTTTCAGTTTAAAAATTAATTTACAAAAAAACTAATTTTCTAATAAAAAGTTAAATTTTGTAATCAATAGTTTTTAACAATAGTAGTTTTAACAAAAAAAGCGAATTTTCAACTAAAATTGTAAATCAACAACCAAAAAAAATTAATTTTGAAGGTTCACATTTTAAAGTTATTAGTTTAATTTCCAACCGAGGAAATTAAATTTCAAACAAAAATAATAATTTTAAATAAAATAGTTCATTTTCTGGTTAAAATATGAATTTTTAATAAAAAAAGTTAATTTTTCAGTTAAGAAATGAATTTTGAACAACAAAAATATACAATTTTCAACTAAAATTATAAATCCACAAACAAACAAAAATTAATTTTAATTTTTAACCGAGGTGTTGAATTTTCAACAAAAAAGTACTTTTCAATAAAAAATTTAATTTTTAAGAAAGAAGAACGAATTTTCAAGTAAAATTATAATTCCTCCACAAAAAAAATAATAATTTTCAAGGTAGTAATTCCGCTTTTAACCAAAGATTTGAATTTTCAACTTTAAAATATAAAATTTCAACGAAAATGTAATAGTTGATATTTTAAACAAAACTTTTTGCTGAAAATTTAACTTTTCTGATGGAAAATTTGATTATTTTGTTGAAATCATTTTTCTTGAGAGAAAATTAATCTTTTTTTTTGAAGATTGAAGTATTTTGTTTAATTTATTTTTAATTAAATTTTTTTAGTACAGAATTCGTTTTTTTTTTTTTTGTGGAAAATATAATTATTTGTTTGAAAATGAACTACTTTGTTCGAAAATTCATCTTGTTTGATGAATTTAATTTTCTTTTAAATAAAATAATCGAAATAGTAACTATTGCATTTTTGCTCAGAATTCATAATTTTTGTTTGAAAAATTCAATTATTTGATTGAAGATTCACTCTTATATTAAAATTTTTATTTGACATCTGAAATTTTCAAATTGCTTTTTGGATTTTCTCAAGAATCTAAGGAAAATTGTATCTATTTAAAATTAAAAAGAAATAAACTCAAAAAGTAAATAGTTACTCGAAATTTGTACTTTATATTAAAAATCATTTTTCCTCCCTTTTTTGTTGGTGAAAAAATTAACCAATTTGCCCTTTTTTGAGCTCCTTTTGCTCGGTGATCCCTGTTATCGATTCCAAATGAATTATATTTTTTTAGGATCCAAAACGCTACTTTTTTGCGTTTAATTGATTTTGAGATCTAGAATTTTTTATTTTCGACCCACCCTAATGACTCGTGTAATAAATTAAATTTTTTTATTTATATGAAGATTTACAACAGCTGGTATCCAATTAAAGATGAAATCAATCTCAGCATGCTGTGGTGTTCTCTTGTCCTGGGATTTTCATTGTATCCTTTTGTGTTACTAATTGTAAAATAATTTTCCTATTTTCACAGGTTTCTATAATTTGAAGAGATTAAAATTTGTTTTTCGGAATTTGCCCGGAATTGTTATTTATTTAGCCTGAATTGTTTTTAATTTTCTTATTTAGTTTATTTTTTAAAATTACAGAGAAATTTTTTATGAATTTCAGTAATTTTTATAATAAATGATAAAAAAATATATAATTCAATGAGTATTTTCATATATCTTAATTGTTTCAATTCACTTTATGTTTTTTAAAATTCAGTTTGATTTTTTATGAATATCATCGAATTTTTATTTTTTACTTCTCTTTACTTTTAATTCAATCAAATTTGTTTGAAATAAATAAACTTTTCGGTTAAAAAAATATATATTCCAAATTATTTTAATTCCTTTGAATTTTTTATATTTTTTTTTACTTCACAAAATTAGAAAGAAATTTTAAATTGAATTCTGCAAACTAATTATTTTTACAGAATTTACGTTGAATTGCTATTCATTTATCCTGAATTCTTTTGATTTTTTTGCCTTAGTTTATTTTAAAAAATTAAAAAGAAATTTTTTATGGATTTAAGTAATTTTATTTTAAAGGGATTCAAAATATAATAATTAATGCATATAATATAATAAATATGAAAAATAAATATAACAATTTAATTAATATTTTCATATTTTTTAATTGTTCTTTTAATTGTTTCATATTTTTTAAAATTCAGTTTGATTTTTTTATGAAAATCCCCTAATTTTTCTTCATTATTTTAACTTCCTCTGAATTTAATCAAATTTTATTGAAATAAATGAGTTTTTCGATTTAAACAAATTTCCAAATTATTTTAATTTTTTTAAATTTGAAAAAAAAATTTTTATTTACAAAATTCCAAGAAAATTTTACATTAATTTAGTTACTCTAACTTTAATCAAATTTTATTGAAATAAATGGATTTTTTAATTTAGAAAAAATATTCCAGATTATTTTATTTCCTTTGAATTTTTTTTATTTATTTTCTTTTATTTAAAAAAATACAAACAAATTTAAAATTGATTACAGTAATTTCAGTTTAAAGGAATTCAAAATATAATAATTAATAAATGCGATATAATCAATATAAAAAATAAATATAATAATTCAATGTATATTTTCATAATTTTTTATTTTTTTAAGTTACTTAATTTTTTTTTTTCAAATTCAGTTTCATTTTTTAAGAATATCATCGATTTTTTCTTCTTTACTTAAAGTTCCTCTAAATTAAATAAAAATTTACTGAAATAGATATATTTTTTCGATTTAAAAAAATTTCCAAATTATTCACCCGCAATTCTTTTCAATTTTTTTTTAATTCAATCGAATTCTTTTAAATTTACTCAATTCTACTTAACTCAATGGGTTTTAAAGAAAAATTTTAAACTTTTTATTTAATTTATCCTGAGGATTAATTGACAACATAATCAAGGGATTTGAAATATTTTCATTTTTTTCAAATTCCTTGGTATTTTCAAGATATTTAAACAATTTCAAAAGATTTTTTATATTTTAGGTTATTTAAAAAAAATACAAAGAAATTTTAAATGGATTTCAGTCATTTCAGTTTCAAAGGATTGAAAATATAATAATTAATAAATATGAAAAATAAATCTAATAATTCAATTAATTTTTTCACCTGTTTTAATTGTTTGAATTTACTTTACAGCTTTTTAAATTGATTTTTATTTTTTATGAATATTATCGAGTCTTTTTTCTTTTAAATTCTTTGGAGTTCTCTTTATTTTTTTTTAATTCTCTTGAATTCCTCTAAATTTACTCAATTCTACTTAATTCAATGGATTTGTTTCTTAGTTTTTAAAAGTTTTTTAAATTGAATTTTCGAATTTATTGAATTTTCAGGTATTTGATCAAATTCTTTTTAATTCACTTGATTTTTTCTAAGCTCATTTCAAAGCTTCTGAATTCAATAGAGATTTTTCTTTTTTTTCATTGAATTCACTCCAATTTTACTAAAATAAATGGATTTTTTTATTTAAAAAAATGTGTCCAACTTTTTAAAAATTCTTTTGAATTTGATATTAATTTTTTTGTAGTCATTGGTCACTTTTTTATAAGAAATTAGTAAGGTTTCAAAGATTTAAAGAGATTTAAAATTATTTTTTGGAATTTACGTTGAATTCTTATTAATTTCTCGTGAATTCTTTTTAATTCTTTTCAATTTTTTGGATTTTTGTTAATTCACTTGAATTCTTCCAAATTTCCTCAATTATGTTTAATTTTGTTTGATTTATATTGAATCTCTAAAAGTTCATTTCATTGAATTTATTGAATTCTTAGGCATTTTATCAAATTCTTCAGAATTCCCTTGAATTTTTCTAAGCTCATATCAAATTTACTGAATTCGATGAAGATTTTTTAAATATTTTTAAATTGTTTTCAATTTATTTGATTTAAATGATTTCGAATTGAAAATTTTCCAATTTTAGACAGGAAAAATTTTGAATAAGAAAAAAATTTCGAATGAAATAAAAAGGAATTCAAAAGTTGAAGCCTTCAAATTAAAATTTTTAAATTCAAACAATTTCATTAAGTAGGAGTTGAAATTGAAAACTAAATTCAATATTTTGAAGTAAAAGCTTCTAAAATTATAGAAGACTAAATTCTGATTAAATTAGAAAAAAGAAAAACATTTTTAAACTAAAAAAATAATTAAAATTTTATTTTCATCGTCCAGAATAGAAGAATTTGCAATTGAAAACTTTTAAAATATTCAATTTAGTTCTGAATTTCAAATTGTAAAATTTTAATCGCTTCGAATTTCAATTTAAATTCAGAAGTTTCTACTTTTAAATTATTAATTTTTAAACGCTTTTAATTACAAAAAATATAATTTTCATTCTTTTGAATTTTAAATGATCTATTTTGGAAAATTTTGTTTGGAAAAGATTCCATATTTAACGTTTTTAAATTGATTTTTTTTTTAAATGTTAATTTGAAATCATTAAATTTCGAGATTTCTGAATTCAAAATAAAATTGTTCAATTCTGAACGTTTTTAATTTGAAATGAGACCATTTTTAACTTCTTCCTAAAACAAAATTTGTCCAAATTGAAAAATTTTAGTTTGAAGGTTTTTAATTTTTAAAGCTTTATGTTTAAAAAAAATGTTAATTAAAATATTTCCCTTTTTTCAAAATTTTAGCTGTCTAAAATATTTCGAATTGGAACGTTTTCAATTCAAAATAATTTAATACATTAAAAAAATTCAAACTCTTTACATTTAAATACATTAACATTTTTTAATATAAATTTCCGAAATTTTATGAAATTTTTTGATAATTAATGGTAACTTAAGATAAGTTACCCAAAATTCAATTTAAAAGCGTCTGTAAATTTGCGTAAGTTTATCAAAATTTGCGATAATTTATAGTATTTAGAAAAAAGTTTAATTATTCTTAAAAATTATAAATTTTAAAACATATTTCCAGAAATTTATGAAATTTTTTGGTAATTTATGTTAATTTTAGAGGTTATTTGTAGTAACGTAAGGTAATTTACACAAAATTAATTGTCAAACATTTTTATAAATATCCGGAAATTTATGAAATTTTTGGTAATTTATGGTAATTTCTGGTTAATTAAAATAAATTACCCAAAATTCAATTAAATTTTTTTTATAAATTTATGGAAGTTTAGGGTAATTAATATTATTTAAAAAAATGTTTAATTATTTTAAGACAGTATATGAAATTTCATAGATTTCCGGAAATTTATGAATTTTTTTAGTAATTTATGGTAATATTACAGGTAACTTATGGCAACTTAAGATAAATTATCTAAAAATTGTCCATACGTTTCGGGCATTTTGTGGAAATTTACGGTAATTTATGGTATTTTTACAGTACAATATGGTTACTTACATAAATTATTCAAATTTCAATTTAAAAATGTCTATCAATTTGTCGAAATTTATGTTTATGAATTGTAATTTTGCAGGTACATATCATATTTTACCCTAAATTATCCAAAATCCAATTTCAATCAATTTTATAAATTTTCGGCAATTTATGAAATGTTTTGTAATTTGTGGTAATTTATGGTAATTTAAAATAAATGACGCAAAATTCAATTTAAAAATGTCTATAAATTTGCTGTGATTTGTGGCAATTTAACAGGTAAATATGGTCAGATACCATAACTTATCCAAAATATAAATTCCAATATTTTGATAAAGTTTAGGGTAATTTATATTGTCTGAAAAAATGTTTAATTATTTTAAAACAGTATAAAAAATTTCATAGATTTCCGGAAATTTATGAATTTTTGGTTAATTTATGGTAATGTTACAATTAAATTATGACAACTTAAGATAAATTACCTAAAAATTTAGTTTAAAAATTCCGGGCATATTGTGGAAATGTACGGTAACTTATGGTATTTTTACAGGTCAATATGGTTACTTACCATAAATGATCAAAAATCCATTTTTAAACCTTTTTATAAATTTGCGGAAATTTATTCAATTTTTTTGGTAATTTATGGTAATATTGCTAGTAATTTCTGACAAATCAAAATAAATTACCCAAACATTCGATTTAAAAGGGTCTATAAATTTATGGTAGTTTAGGGTAATTTATATTATTTAGAAAAATGTTGAATTATTTTAAAAGAGTTGAAAAAATTTCATATATTTCTGGAAATTTATGGTAATATTACAAGTAATTTCATGGTAAATTAAAATAAATTACCTAAAAATTACCATATCTCTAATTTTCTGGAAATTTATGGTCATTCATTTTAATTTTACAGGTGAATGTAGTAACTTACTATAAATTATTCAAAATCGAATTTTTAAGCTTTTTATAAATTTCCGGAAATTCATGAAATTTTGGGGTAATTTATATTAATATTATAGAAAATTTATGGTAAATTTGGATAAATTACCCAAAATTTAATAAAGAAATGTTCATAACTCTCCGGAATATAATGAAAACTTTCGGTCATTTATAGCAATATTACAGGTAATTTATGGTAACTGAAGATAAATCACCCAACATTCAATTTAAAAATTTCTCTAAAATTGCAGAAATTTATGGAAATTTATGGTAATTTATAGTATTTAAAAAAAGTTTAATTATTTAAAAATATTATAAAAAATTTCATAGATTTCCGGAAATTTATTTAATTTTTTGGTCATTTGTAGTAATTTTACAGGTAGTTTATGGTAACGTAAGATAAATTACATAAAATACAATTTTAAACATTTTTATACATTTACGGAAATTTTGTGGTAATTTATGGCAATATTACAGGTAATTTCTGTTAACTTTAAATAAAATACCCAAAATTCAATTAAAAAAATGTTCCATTCATTTCTCAAAATGTATGGAAATTTTCGGTAATTTATGATAATTTGCTCAGTTACAAATGATAACTTTCCATAAATTACCGCAAAATTCTATTATCTGCAACAAAAGTTTCCTTTCAGTGTTTATGGTGAGTGGACTGATTATCGTAAAATGCGAGCTCATAGATGTATAATTTTTAATATTCCTCAGACGTCACTTTTCACGCCCTGGGGAGTAAAAAGTACTTTTTACTCCCAATGGAGTAAAATTTATGCATGTGTCATTAAATAGTACATTTTGCAACAAGGGGCGAAAGGAGCAGTTTTTTCCCGCGGGTAGATTTACTTCCCGATCGAGAAAATTTTTCCTCAGGGCAGTAATTACCCGAGGGAAAATCTACTTTCGTCTCGTGTTGCATATAGTATTTTATTCCACTCTCGACCGTGGCCATCTTTTGGCCCTGAAAAGTGGGTCCAACGCATTTTTCTATAGCTTTGTTCGCACCTCGAATTTTGATCGTCTAATTTTTACTTTCGTCCCGCAAATTTCACTTTCGCTCTGCTGATTTTACTTTCGCCCCGCTAATTTAACTTTCGCCCCGTTAATTTAACTTTCGCCTGCTGATTTTACTTTCGCCCTGTTGATTTTATTTTCGCCCCTATAGTTTTATTTTCATCTCGATAGTTTTACTTTCGCCGCGCTAATTTTACTTTTGCCCCGATAGTTTTATTTCCGCCCCGCAAGTTTTACTTTTAGCCCCGCTAATTTAACTTTCGTCCTGCTGATTTTACTTTCGCCCCGATAGTTTTATTTTCGTCCCGCAAATTTTACTTTCGCCCTGATAATTTTACTTTAGCCCCGCTACTGTTACTATTTTCCCGCAAATTTTACTTTTGCCCCTCTGATTTTACTTTCGCCCTGCTGATTTTACTTTCGCCCCTATAGTTTTATTTTCGCCTCGATAGTTTTACTTTCGCTCCGCTAATTTTACCTTTGCCCCGATAGTTTTATTTTCGCCCCACAAGTTTTACTTTTAGCCCCGCTAATTTAACTTTCGTCCTGCTGATTTTACTTTCTCCCCGATAGTTTTATTTTCGCCCCGCAAATTTTACTTTCGCCCTGATAATTTTACTTTAGCCCCGAAAATTTTACTTTCGCCCCGCTACTTTTACTTTCTTCCCGCAAATTTTACTTTTGACCCTCTGATTTTACTTTCGCCCTGCTGATTTTACTTTCGCCCCGCTAATTTTACTTTTGCCCCGATAGTTTTATTTTCGCCCCGCTAATTTAACTTTCGCCCTGTTGATTTTACTTTCGTCCCGTTGATTTTACTTTTGCCCGCAAAGTTGACTTTCGCTCCGCTAATTTTACTTTCGCCCCTATAGTTTTATTTTCGCCTCGATAGTTGTATTTTCGCCCCGCAAATTTTAATTTCGCCCTGGTAATTTTACTTTAGCCCTGAAACTTTTACTTTCGCCCCGCTACTTTTACTTTCTTCCCGCAAATTTAACTTTTGCCCCTCTTATTTTACTTTCGCCCCTCTAATTTTACTTTCGCCCCGCTAATTTTACTTTCGCCACGCTAATTTGGTTTGCGGGAAATATGTGCTACTTTCGCCCCTATTTTCAGGGGGAAAAGGTGGTAATTTCGGTCTTTTGTGGAATAAAGTCATTGTAATAATTGAGAAATATTTTCCTTATGCAATTTGTAGTAAGGTTTTACTCACTCTTTGGGTTCAATACTTCAAAGGGGAGGAGAGCATTGGTGAAAGGTCTACCTGTATCGTTACAGGATTTGCATATCTTCTCGTAGCAATGATGGTCCTCATAATCGATGAAAATACACTTGAAATTGGCTTGGAAAAAGCCTACACAAGTTTCAATCACAGTGCTTCTATATTTTTGGAAAACCAAGGAATGAGCTCAACGTGAGTGCAAATTGAGTGAAAATTTTCAAATTAATCGAATTTTTTGACCTAGGGGGAGAAAATTGCGGTTTTCCGGTAGCCAGGACAATTTAGAATATTACCGAATTAGAAAATTCCGGATTACTAAAATTCCCGACAATTTATCGAATTTAAAAATTACCGATTACTAAAATTTCCGAAAGAAATTTGCCGGCTTATAAAAAATAACCGAATTGGAAAATTTAAACTAATAAACATTTTTTAAATAAATATGACTTAATAAAAATAGAATAATTTGAAAAAAAGTTTTATTGTTTCAATTCCTGAAATTCCTAGTTCGGTTATTTTAAAATTTGGCAATTTCTCTTCGGGAATTTTCAAAATTCGAGAATTTAGAGATAGAATCGGGTAGACAGAAAAAGTCCGAAAAATAAATATGGCGACACTGTCAAATTTCCGAAAAAGAAATCATACCGAATTTGAGAATTCCCGACAGTTTAGAATATTCCCGAATAATAAAATCCCCGACAGAAATTTGTCGAATTATAAAATATCTGATCTAGAAAATTCTCGAATTTAAACACCTAAAAAAGTGAATTTTTATAAATATATATATTTTTCCTTATTAAAAATAAAATAATCAAATGAGACTGCAAAATCTCGCCAAATTAATTGTAAACAATTAAAAAAGTGATTTTTTATCAATATTATTGTCTCATTAAAAATAAAATAATCAAATGGGACGACTGAAAAATTCCGAAAAATAAAATTCATGACACTGTAAAATTCCTGATTAATAAAATTTCCGAATAATAAAATTCTTGAATAATAAAATTTATTAAAAATGCAATGATGAAATATTCTTTTTTGAATTTAAACTAACAATAATTGATAAAAATATATTTTTAAATGGAATTTTTATTTTTAATTATTTTAATTTTAAAATCAAGCAATAGTTTTAAAAACTTTAAGCATTTCAAATAATTTCGGGATTTTTATTATTCAGGAATTTTCCAGTTTGGATATTTTATCATTCCGCAATTTTCTGTCGGGAAAATGTGAAACAGTATTTTTCAAAAAATGCAAGAAATGTTTTAACAATTGAATTGTTAATTGAAATAAAATTAATAGAAAAGGAACTTCCAGATAAATCAGTGCGTATTTGAATTTTGATTTTTTTGGGTAAATTTAAATCAATACAAAATTGATTTATTTATTTAAATATAAATTTTAGATTTGGAAACAGTTTTAGGAGAAATTTATTTTTCGTACGAAATACACGTGTTTCTAAATTAATTTGTTACTACAATTTTTATCCAATTATTGTTATTTTAAATTTAAGCAATAATTTCTGAAAACTTTAAAACTTTATTTTGTATTTTTAACATATTTATTGAATTAAAAACGAGGCAATTCTAGTTTTTATTAATTTTTTTCAATCGACAGGAAATTATAAGGACACTGAAAATGTTTTAGATTTTTATCGAGTTGGATAGGAGGAAATTTTGGTTTTATTTTTTGTTGAATAAATTTAAGAGGGTAATTTTTTTTATTTGTAAGATTTTTTTCGAGCTAGATTTTAAAAAATTTTGGTAATTTATGGATGTAATTTTTTATTTTTAACCTTTCTATTGAGTTTAAGGGAAGATTTTTTTATTTCCAATTTTTTCTGAGTTGGAAGAGGGAAATTTTTTATTTTTAACACTTTTATTGAGTTGGAACGGACAAAATGTTGATTTTTTTTCTGAATTGGAAGAGGCTATTTTTCATTTTAGATTTTTTATTAGAATAATTTTCTATTTTCAAATTTGTTCTAGTTTGGAAGAGAAACATTTTTTATTTTGGATATTTTTAGTAATTTTGAAGAAATAAAATGTGAATTTTCAATTGTTTCTTAATTGGAAAGGGGATATTTAAAAAGAAAAATTTGTATCTAGTTAGGTAGGAGGAAATTTTGGTTTTATTTTTTGATAAACAATTTTGAGAGGGTAATTTTTTTTAGTTGTAAGATTTTTATCGCACTAGAATTTAGCAAATTTTCGTAATTTATGGACTTAATTTTTTATTTTTAACCTTTCCATTTAATTTAAGGGAAGATTTTTTTTATTTTCAATTTTTTCTGAGTTGGAAGAGGGAAATTTTTTATTTTTAATATTTTTATTGAGTTGGAAGTGACGAAATTTTGATTATTTTTTTTTTCTGAAATGGAATAGGATATTTTTCTTTTTTGCTTTTTTATCTTGGAAGAGAGGAACTTTTTATTTGAATTTTTTTACAATTGGAGGAGAACCATGTTTTATTTTTTTCTCAACTCTTACTGATTTGAGTTGAAAGGGAAGATTAATTTTAATTTAAATTTTCAAACCAAAAATATTTAAACCTTATTTCAAAAATGTGCAATTTAAAGATATTTAAAGCTTCTATTTTGCACTTGTATATTATTAATTATTTAAATAAAAAATTTCTCTTCAAAAAAATTTTTAAGGCTCCATTTAAAAAAATTTTACGAAACGGGAAACGACTGGGAATTTTTTTTCCGATTAAAACGGCCACTATAATTTTTATTTTTATCCAGTGTGGATTTATTTTGAAAAAAAAAATAATAAAACAGAATTTGAAAGTCAAATATGATTTTAAATTTAATTTCATTTTAGAGGTCCAGCATCGAAAATTATTGTTAAGTTCGTTCTTGCTGTTTGGTGTGGATTTTTAGGCTCGCTTTTCACTTTCCCTGGATTGAGGGTTTCGAAAATGCACTGGGATACGTTAAGGTCTGCGTCCATTTTTTTTAATATCACTTTAAAAATCATTACAAAAAAAAAAAGAATTTGGTAAAAATGCGATTGTTTTTCAGGTATTATAAGGACAAGAAGATATTAATGCTCTTCGCAAATTTGAGTTACGCTTCTCCACTCTTTTTAGTAACTCTCTGGTTCAAACCAATAAGCCGTGACTACCTTACGGCAAGAGTATTCAGTGGAATGACTGATCCCCTGTAAGATTATTTATTTAAAATTATTTCTTTTAATTTTCAGGGCTCGGATTATGTGTATTTTTTAAACAAAAAATATTTTATACCCAAAAAGATAAATTTTCAAACAAAAAAGACGAATTTTCAATAAAATATTTGAACTTTTAACCAAATAGTTCGATTTTCTAGCTAAAAGATTTTTTTTTTTGAAGATAGTTGAATTTGCAACAAAAAAAGTTTATTTTCAAACAAGAAAGATTAATTTTCAATAAAAAAAAATACTTTTCTACCATAAAATATGAATTTTTGATACAAAAGGATGAATTTTGAATAAAACAGTTAAATTTTTAAGAAATTAAATAAATTTTTAACAAAGCAATTATATTTTTTATCCAAAAAGGGAGTAGTTGAATTTTTAGATTAGAAATTTAATTTTCAAGCAGTTAAAGTGAAGGCAAAAAGATGAATTATCAAGTAATTAGTTGCATTTTTAACAAACAAAAAATGGAATTGGTAAATTTTCAATTCCAAAAATTAATTTTCAACAACAAAAAACGATTTTTCAACAAAATGCATGAATTCTTGAACAGATAGTTTTCTTTTTAACAAAAAATAAATAAATTTTTAATAAAAAAAGTTACATTTCCAATTAAAGAGGCGAATTTTCAAAAAATTAGTTAATTTAGGTATTAAAAATAAAAATTATTTTAATTCCAAATCAAAAAGAGTTGAATTCATTAGAAAAAAGACAAATTTTCAAAGAAAATTGTTCAGTTTCAATCAAATAATTGAATTTTCAACAAAAAAATAATTAATTTTCAACCAAGAAGATGAATTTTCTGCCAGAAAAAGACGCATTTTCGACAAAATAGTCAATTTAGGTATCAAATTAAAAAATTATTAAAATTTCAATTTGGAAAGAGTTGAATGAATCCAAAAAGACGTATTTTTGACCAAATAATTCAATCTTCGACGAAAAATATAAATTTGAAACAAACAATATTAATTTTCTAACTAAGAGACGAAATTTCAACAAACTACATAAATTTTCAATCAAAGAGGCGAATTTTCTACCAAGAAGATTAATTTTCTGCAAAAAAAAACGAATTTTGAACAAAATAGTTAATTTAGATATTAAAAATGAAAATTATTTTAATTCCAAATAGAAAAGAGTTGAATTTATTAGAAAAAATACCAATTTTCAAACGAAATTGGTCATTTTTAATTAAAAAATTGGATCCACAAAAGCAATTAATTTTCAATCAAGAAGATACATTTTCTTCCAGAAAAAGACGCATTTTCGACAAAATAGTCAATTTAGGTATCAAAGTTAAAAGTGATTTTAATTTAAAATTGGAAAGAGTCGAATTTATCCAAAAAGATCAATTTTCAACAAAATAATTTAATCTTCGACGAAAAATGTGATTTGCAACAAACAATATTAATTTTCTAACCAAGAGACGAAATTTCAACAAAATACAGGAATTTTTGACTAAATCGTTGAATTTTAGCTGAAAACCGAATTAGGTAAGTTTTCAGATAAAAAAAATCAATTTTTAATAAAAAAGTTAAATTTTCAATCAAAGAGGCGAATTTTCTACCAAGAAGATTAATTTTCTGCAAAAAAAAAACGATTTTGAAACAAAATAGTCACTTTATGCATTAAAATCAAAAATTATTTTAATTTCAAATCGAAAAGAGTTGAAATCATTAGAAAAAATACAATCTTTCAAATAAAATTGGTCATTTTTAATCAAATAATTGGATTTTCTACCAAAATTATCAATTTTCTGCCAGAAAAAGACAGATTTTCGACAAAATAGTCACTTTATGCATCAAAATTAAAAATTATTTTAATTCCAAATCGAAAAGAGTTGAATTCATTAGAAAAAATACCAATTATCAAATAAAATTGGTCATTTTTAATCAAATAATTGGATTTTATACCAAAATTATCAATTTTCTGCCAGAAAAAGTCAGATTTTTGACAAAATAGTCAATTTAGGTATCAAAATAAAAAATTATTTTAATTTCAAATTGGAAAGGGTTGAATTCATCCAACAAGAGAAATTTCAACAAAATATCTGAGTTTTTGACCAAATAGTTGAATTTCAAATCCAAAAATGAAATAGGTATATTTTCAGGTAAAAAAATCAATTTTTAACAAAAAAATATAAAAAAATTTAACAAAAAAGTTAAATTTTCAATCAAAGAGGCGAATTTTCTACCAAGAAGATTAATTTTCTGCAAAAAAAAACCGATTTTGAAACAAAATAGTCACTTTATGCATTAAAATCAAAAATGATTTTAATTCCAAATCGAAAAGAGTTGATTTCATTAGAAAAAATACCAATTTTCAAATAAAATTGGTCATTTTTAATCAAAAAATTGAATTTTCAGCCAAGAAGATAAATTTTCTGCCAGAAAAAGACGCATTTTTGACAAAAAAAGAAAAAAATCTATGATTATAAATTCATATTACATTTTCGTTGAAATTTTGTATTTTTAGGCTGAAAATTCAAATCCTTGGTTAAAAGTTGAACTACTACCTTAAACCTTAATTTTTTTAGTTGAGAATTTATAATTTCAGTTGAAAAATCTATTTTTTTGTTTGTTAAAAATTAATTTTTGTAACTGAAAAATGCACTCGTTTGTTAAAAAAGAACTTTTTTCGTTGAAAATTTTACTCATCAGTTAAAAATGGAACTTCTCCCTTGAAAATTAATATTTTTGGTTGACAATTTATAATTTTACTTGAAAATTCCCTTTTTTCTTTTAAAAATTGAACTAAATTGAACTTAAATTTTTTAATTGAAAACTTATCTATTTTTGTAAACGTTAACTTTTTTATACTTTCTAGTAGAAAATTCTTCTTTTTTTGAGTAGAGAATTAATTTTTCATCTGAAAATGTAACTATTCCATTTTTAATTGAAAATTTATTTTTTATTTTCCAAGGTATTCGAATTTTATACCAAGAAAAATTAATTTACAATAAACAAAAATGACATTTACTATAAAATGATAGTTTTCGATACCAGGATGATTTTAACAAAATATTTGAATTGTGAACCAAAAAAGATTAAAATCAAATAAAGAGCAGTTGAATTTTGAAACCAAAGATAGGCATTTTTTGGAAAACAGTTTAATTTTTAACCAAAAAATAGGACTTTTTTAAAATCAAAAAAGTGGATTTTTCAACAAATTAAATTATTATTTTTTAACCAGTCAAATTTTTATGCACAAATGGAATAGTTAAATTTTCAGATTAAAAAATTAATTTTTTAACAAAAAATATGAATTTTTTTATTAGTTGAATTAAACGAAACGTATTATCAAGAAAATAAAGAATTTTTCCAATCAAGAAAGATGAATTTTCAACTAAACAATATATTTTTTGAACCAAAAATGGAATTTTTATATTTTTAGTTAAAAAAATTCCTCTACAAAAAACTTCTATCGTAAAATATAAATTTTTAATACAAAAGAATGAATTTTGAATGAAAAAAACTGAGTTTTTTTTATATAAAAAAAGATGATTTCAATTTGAAAATTCGAGGATTTGAATGAAAATTTAACTATTTTTTGTAATTTATCTTTCAGGATAGAAAATTAATTTTTTCGGTTGAAATCTCATCTTTTATGGGGGAAAAATTAAATTTGTTGGTTGAAAATTAACCTTTTTTTTTTTACAAATTTGTATCTTTTCAATAAAAGTTCAACTCATTTGTTGTAAATGCATCTATTTAGTAAAAAATTAAACTTTTCAGCAGAATTTTTTTATGCGTTGGGAGTTAAGTTTTTATCTGTAAATGTAAATATTCCATTTTTAATTAAAAATTAATATTATTAATTGCAAATTGATGATTTCTAGTTTTTTTCGAAGATAGTTGAATTTTATACAAAGAAAAATTAATTTACAATAAACAAATATGACTTCTACTATAAAATGAAAATCTTCAATCCAAGGGGATGAATTTTGAATAAAAAAGTCGAATTTTTTATAAAAAATATGATTTTAACAAAATTTTAGTCAAGAAATTAAATTCATTTTTCGGCAAAAAATGTTAAATTTTTATGCAAAAATGGAATAGTTACATTTTTAGATTAAAAAATAAATTTTCTACCCGTCGAATTAAACGAAACGAAATGAATTATCAAGAAAATAGTTGAATCATCAACCAAATAGAGAAATTTCCAATCAAGGAAGATGGATTTTCAAATAAAAAATTTTTTTAACAAAAAATGGAATTTTTAAGTTCTATTTTAAAAAATTAATTTACCCTCCCAAAAAAATTCAACAAATATTAACAAAGAATTTTCTACAAAAAGAGATTTTTTTAACAAAATAGTGATATTTTCAACAAATTAAATTAATCTTTTTTAACAGCAGTTTTTTAATTTTTATGCAAAAATGGAATAGTTAAATTTTCAGATTTAAAAATGAATTTTCAACCAGTTGAACTCAACGAAAAGAGACGAATAATTGTCAAAAAGTGAAATTTTCAAATTATCAATTTAAAATGTTATTTACAAAAATAAAGAATTTTTAAGAAATCAAATAAATCTTTTTAAATAACGATTTTTAAATTTGTAGGCAATAACGGAATAGTTAATTTTTCAGATTGATAAATGAATTTTTAATCAAATTGTTGAATTTTCGACTAAAAAAGATATTTTTGAACAAAAAATGGAATTTTTTAATGATCAATTTGAAATTTAATTTACAAAAATAAATAATTTTCAAAAAAAAGTTCAGTTTCAACCGACATCATAAACCAAAAAGAAAAAATTTAGAACAAAAAAAGATGGATTTTCAATCAAATTCTTGAATTTTCAACTAAAAAAGATTTTTTTCTAACAAAATTTGAAAGTTTTAAATTATCAATTTAAAATTTTATTTACAAAAATATAGAATTTTTAACAAATTAATTTAATCTTTTTAAACCACTTTTTTTAAATTTGTATGCAAAAATGGAATAGTTAAATTTTCAGATTGATAAATGATTTTTTAATCAAATTGTCGAATTTTCAACTAAAAAGATATTTTTGAACAAAAAATGGAATTTTTTAATTATAGATTAAAAATTTAATTTACAAAAATAAAGAATTTTCAACAAAAAATAGGACTTTCAACAAAATAGTCGATTTTTCAACAAATTAAATTAATTTTGTAAGAAAACAGTTCAATTTTTATGCAAAAATGGAATAGTTACATTTTCCGATTAAAAAATGGATTTTCAACTAAAAATATTTTTCAATCAGTTGAATTGAAAAAAAATGAATTATCAAGAAAATAGTTGAATCCTCAACCAAAAGTACAAATTTCGAATAAAAAAAGATGAATTTTCAATTAAAAATGATATATTTTGAACAAAAAATGGAATTTAAAAAAAAAAAGCTCATTTTCAACCGACAAAAATCATTTTAATCATAAAATATGAATTTCTAATCCAAAAGAATGAATTTTTATTTAAAAAAATTATTTTAAAAAAATAGTTGAATTTTAAACAAAAATGATTAAAATTTAATGAAGAGCATTTGAATTTTTAAGCCAAAGATAAGAATTTTTCAGAAATTATATGAATTTTCAATTCATTTTTTAACAAAAAAGTTAAATTTTTATGCAAAAATGGAATAGTTACATTTTCAGATTAAAAAAGTAATTTTCAACCAGTTAAATTAAACGAAACGAATTATCAAGGAAATAGTTCAATCATCAACCAAATAGATAAATTTCCAATCAAGGAAGATGAATTTTCAACTAAAAAGATTTTTTTTTTGTTTTGAACAAAAAATTGAATTTTTAAATTTTAGTTTAAAAAATTAATTTACCAAAAAAAAAAGAATTTTCGACAAAAAAAAGTTCATTTTCAACCGAGAGGAATTAATTTTTTCCTAAAATATACATTTTTAATAAAACAGTTGAATTTTTGGTAAAAGAGATGATTTTAACAAAATAGTGAATTTTTCAACAAATTAAATTAATCTTTTTAAACAATGATTTCAAATTTTTTATGCAAAAATTGAATAGTTAAATTTTCAGATTGAAAAATTATGAAAAAAAGATGAATTTTCAACTAAAAAAGCTATTTTTGAACAAAAAGGGGAATTTTTTATTCAACTCTCTTTTTAAAAAATTCGTCTTTTTGGCTTGATAATTCAATTATTTTACATTTATACTGGATAGAAAAATAGTCATTATGAATTGAAATCTTATCTTTTATGGTTGAAAGTTCATAATTTTTGGTTTCAAATTAATCTTTCGTCGTTGAAAATTAATTTTTTTTCTTGAAAGTTCAACATTTTAGTTGTAAATGCAACTGTTTTGTTAAATATTAATTTTCTTTCTTTTGAAAATTCAACTATTTGATTTTGAAATTAATCCTTTTTTGCTTGAAAATGCTCTTTTTGTAGAAAATTCTACTTTTCAGGCTGATAATTCAGCTGTCTTCTAAAAAATTTCTATATTTACTTTAAAAAATCAACTATTTCGTTGAGAATAAATCCATTTTATTTGAAAATTCGAGCATTTTATTGAAAATTTAATTCTTTTTTTGTAATTTATCTTTTAGCATAGAAAATTCATTTTTTTTTTTTTTTGGTTTTAGTGTAAAAAAAATATATTTTGTAATTGAAAATTATCTTTTTTTTTAATTTTTGTCTTTGAAATGAAACTTTAACTATTCGGCTTTAGATTAAAACTATTTGGTCACAAGTTTTTTTTTTTAAATTTAACTAATAATTTGAAAATTCATCTTTCTTCGTTGATATAATCTTCTTGTTAAAAATTCAACTTTTTAGGTTGATAATTCAACTGTCTTTCAATAAAATTCAACTCTCTTTTAAAAAAATTCATCATTTTGGCTCAAAAATTCAATAATTTGATTGAATTGTAATATTTTTTGTTTAAAAGTTCGCAGATTTTTTTTAATTCAACTATTTGGCTGAAATTTTTATTATTTTCTTAGAAATTCGTCTCTTTTGCTTGGAAGTTCTCAACTACTTAGTTGCAAATTATTATAATTTTTTAAAATTTATTTATTTGATTAAAAAATATTCTTGAAGGATTATCTTCATATTCAAATTATACAATTACAAATTTAAAGCCTTAATTGTTGAGTAATTTCGAGTTTAAAATGTTTAAAATTAATTTTTCTGAAGTTTAAAATTAATGTAAATTTTTAACTTCCGAAAGAAATATTTTCTATTTAAATTGATAATTGTTTAAGCTGAATAAATTGTTAATTTAAAATTCATCGTTTTGTTTGAGGATTCAACTATTTTGTTAAAAATTCATATATTTTTTTTTGTTCAATACAACTCGTGAAAATTTTTTTTTCTTTGTTCTTTTAACAGTATTTTTTTTTTAATTTGAAAATTCGAACTGATGCGACTTTTTTTAAGGCTTCTAGTCGATTTGAGCTCTTTTTAAAAAATAATTATTAAAAAAAAAGATGCTAAAATTTTTTTTCTTCATTTTCAGAATGACTACTTCAGCTTTTGATAGCATGAGGCTGATAGCAATTATAGTCGTAGTTTTACTGAAGCTGGCTCTGATGCCAGTGTACCTGCAATCTTATCTTAATCTTGCAAATCAAAGACTAGACGTACAGAAAAAAGAGGCCGGTAGAATATCAAATATAGAATTACAAAAAAAGGTACGTTAATGCTCACTCTAAAAAGAGAATTAACTTTTTATTTTATTTATTTTTATTTATTCTTTCAATATTAAACTATTTGGTGAAAAATAAAACTATTTAGTTAAAAAACTAATATTTTTGTCAAAAATTTAATTTTTTTAACTGAAAATTCAACTACTCCATTTTTTGTTGAAATTTATCTTTTTTTAGTTCAAAAGTTAACTTTTAGGTTGGAAATGATACACTTTGGTTGAATGTGGAACTCTTTTTTTTATTATTAATTTTTCTTTGAAGGTTTATAAATTCCAAAATAAAAAAAAGGTGCGTTAAAGCTCACTCTAAAAAGAGAATTAACTTTTTATTTTATTTATTTTCTATTATTTTAATTTATTCTTTTTATATTAAACTATTTGGTGAAAAAGATAACTATTTATTTGTAATTTGAACTAATTTGTTTCAAAATTTTCTTATTATTGATTCGTATCTTCAGTTGAAAATGGAACTTTTCTCTTGAAAATTATGTTGTTTTTTTAAAATTAAAATTCAACTATTTGGTTAAAAATTCCTCGATTTTAGTTTAAAAACTAATATTTTTTGTGAAAAATTTAATGTTTTCAACTGAAAATTCAACTATTCCATTTTTGGTTGAAAATTATCTTTTTTAGTTCAAAAGTTAACTTTTAGTTTGGAAATGATTCACTTTGGTTGAATGTGGAACTCTTTTTTTTATTTTTTTGAAAGTTCATAAATTACAGAACTCAAAAAAAAGGTACGTTAAGTCTTAGTCTAAAAAGAGAATTAACTTTTTATTTAATTTTTTTTCTATTATTTTTATTTATTCTTTTTATATTAAATTATTTGGTGGAAAATAAAACTTTTTATTTGTAATTTGAACTAATTTGTTTCAAAATTTTGTTGTTATTGATTCATATCTTTAGTTGGAAATGGAACTTTTTTCTTGAAAATTAGTTTTATTTTGATTGAAAATAATACTTTTTAAATTAAAGTTCAACTATTTGGTTAAAAATGTATCGTTTTTAGATAAAAACTAATATTTTTTGTCAACAATTTTATTTGTTTAACTGAAAATCCAACTATTCCATTTTTGGTTGAAAATGATCTTTTTTAGTTCAAAAGTTAACTTTTAGGTTGGCAATTATACACTTTGGTTGAATGTGGAACTCTTTTTTTTTATTATTAATTTTTTTTGAAGGTTCATAAATTCGAAAATTAAAAAAAAATGTACGTTAAGGCCCACTCTAAAAAGAGAATTAACTTTTTATTTAATTTTTTTAATATTATTTTTATTTATTCTTTTTATATTAAACTATTTGGTGAAAAATAAAACTTTTTATTTGTATTTTGAACTAATTTGTTTCAAAATTTTGTTGTTATTGATTCGTACCTTTAGTTGAAAATGGAACTTTTTTCTTGAAAATTAGTTTTATTTTTATTGAAAATTATGCTTTTTTTAATTAAAATTCAATTATTTGGTTGCAAATTCATCGTTTTTAGTTAAAAACTAATATTTTTTGTCAAAAATTTTATTTGTTTGACTGAAAATTCAACTATTCCATGTTTGGTTGAAAATTATCTTTTTTTAGTTCAAAAGTTAACTTTTACGTTGGAAATTATACACTTTGGTTGAATGTGGAACTCTTTTTTTATTATTAATTTTTTTTTGAAGGTTCATAAATTCCAAAATTAAAAAAAGGTACGTTAAGGCTCTCTCTAAAAAGAGAATTAACCTTGTATTTAATTTATTTATTATTTTCACATTAAAATATTTGATTGCAAATAAAACTAATTATTTGAAATTTAAACTAATTTGTTAAAATTTGCTGTTGTTGTTGATATTTATCTTTACTTGAAAATGAAATTTTTTTCTTGAAAATTAGTTTTATTTTTGATTGAAATTTTTTTTTCAACTAAAAATCTAACTTTTCAATTTTTGGTTAAAAATTATGCTTTTTAGGATCAAAATTGAACTATTTGATTGAAAATTAATTGTCTTTAGTTAAAAACTCTCCTATTTTATTGAAAATTTATTTATTTTGTTAATAACTTCTATTTTTTGGTAAAAAAAATTTTTATAACTGAAAATTCAACTGTTCCATTTTTCGTTGAAAAATGATCCTTTTTTAGTTTAAAAGAGAAAAAAGAGGCCGGTAGAGTACTAAATATAGAATTACAAAAAAGGTATGTTAAGGCTCATTCTAAAAAGAGAATTAACTTTTTATTTTATTTATTTTGTATTATTTATATTCATTATTTTTATATTAAACTATTTGGTTAAAAATGAAACTACTTATTTGAAATTTGAATTAATTTGATACAATTTTTGTTTTCATTCATATCTTTACTTGAAAATGACATTTTTTGAACAAAATTTTGGTTGAAAATTCATCGTTTTTAGTTAAAACCTCTCCTATTTAATTGCAAATTTAATTTTTTGTTATAAATTCTAGTATTTTTTTAAAACTCATATTTTTTGGTAAAAAAATTATTTGTTAAACTGAAAATTTAAATATCCCAATTTGTTTTAAAATTCTTTTAATTTTTGGTTGTAATTTGTTTTTCGCTTTAACAACTGAAAATTCAACTATTTCATTTTTGGTTGAAAATTATCTAAGTTAACTCTTAGGTTGGAAATTATACACTTTCGTTGAATGTGGAACTCTTTTTTTATCATTAATTTTTTTTGAAGATTCATAAATTGATCAATTTAAAAAAAAAATACGTTAAGGCTCACTCTAAAAAGAGAATTAACTTTTTATTTTATTTATTTTGTATTATTTAAATTCAACTATTTGCTTAAAAATAAAACTATTTATTTGAAATTTGAACTAATTTGTTTAAAAAATTTTGTTGTTTATTCATATCTTTACTTGAAAATGAAATTTTTTTTAAAACTAAAAATCTAATTTTTTAATTTTTGGTTAAAAATTATGCCTTATCAGATTAAAATTCAATTTTTTAGTTGAAAATTCATCGTTTTTAGTTAAAAACTCTTTTATTTGATTAAAAATTTAATTAATTTGTTAAAAACTTATATTTTCAGGTTAAAAAATTATTTGTTTAACTGAAAATTTTACTATTACATTTTTGGCTGAAAATTATTCTTTTTTAGATTAAAATTCAACTACATTTGGTTGAAAATTCTTTTAATTTTAGTTTGAAATTAGTTTTTTGTTTTAACAACTGAAAATTCAAATATTGCATTTTTGGTTGAAAATTATCTGAAAATTTTAATATTTTACTGATTTTCAGATCCATAAATTTTGTTGAAAATTGATCTTGTTTTATTAAAAATCCTGCTATTTTGTTGAAAATGTAATTATTTCTTTCAAAATGTGAGTATTTTGTTAAAAAGTTTTTTTTAGAGAATTAATTTTTATGTTTGAAAATTATTCTTCTTGTTTAAAAATGCAACTTTTTCGTTGAAAATTCAAGTATTCCAGTTAAATATTTATAATTTTATTTGAAAATTCACCCGTTTAGTTTAATATTTAACTATTCAAACTGAAGATTCATAGTTTTATTTAAAATTCATCGCTTCGATTAAAAATTAGACTGTTTTTTTAAAAATCCTTTTTTTGTTAAAAATTCAAGTGTTCCAGTCAAATATTTATAATTTTAGTTGCAAATTCATTTTTGTTTTGTCTAAAATTTAACTACTGCGGCTGAAGATTCATAATTTTATTTATAAATTTATAATTTTATTAAAAATTTATAATTTTATTTTAAAATATATTATTTTGGTGAAAAACTAAACTATTTTATTAAAAATTCTTTTTGGTTTTGGTTGAAAATTAATTTTTTAAACTAAAAATTTTACTATTAAATTTTCGGTGGAAATTTTTTTTTTCATTTCAAAATTCAACTATTTGGTTGAAAATTTGTCTTCTTTAATTTAAGATTCAATTATTTCGTTAAAAATTCATGTATTTTGTTGACAAATTGTATTTTTTGGTAGAGAATTAATTTTTAGATTTGAAGCTTAATCTTCTTGTTTAAAAATGCATCTTTTTTATTAAAAATTCAAGCGTCCCAGTTAAATATTTATTATTTTATTTGAAAAATCATCTTTTTGGTTTAACATTTAACTATTCCAGCTGGAGATTCATAATTTTATTTAAAAATTTATTATTTTGGTGAAAAATTAAACTATTTTATTGAAAATTCGTTTTATTTTTGGTTGAAAATTAATTTTTTAAACTAAAAATTTTACTATTAAATTTTCGGTGGAAATTTTTTTTTTATTTCAAAATTCAACTATTTGGTTGAAAATTTGTCTTCTTTAAGATTCAATTATTTCGTTAAAAATTCATGTATTTTGTTCACAAATTGTATTTTTTGGTAGAGAATTAATTTTTAGATTTGAAATTTATCATCTTGTTTAAACTTAAACAAAAAATTTTTAACCAATAAAGTGTTGATAAAAAAATGTATTTCTTTTTTATCTGAAAATTTAACTATTCCATTTTTCGTTCAAAATTAAACTACTTACGTAGAAAATTAAACTTTTCAGGTAAAAATTGAACTATTTATTTGAATTTTCAACTAATTTGTTAAAGATTAATTATTTTATCAAAGATTCATATCTTTTGGTTAAAAATTCAACTTTATTGTTTAAAATTCGTTTTTTTTCAAAAATTAATTTTTAAAATTTAAAATCCGTTGTTTTTTTTAATTAATTTTTTAACTAAAAATGTTACTATTCCATTTCTGGTTGAAAATTATTATTTTTTTAGTTAAAAATTGATCTACTTGGATCAAAATTTGTATTCTTTAATTAAAAAATCAAATATTTCGTTAAAAATTGAATTAATTTGTTGAAAAACTGTGTTTTTTGGTAGAGAATTAATTTTTATATTTGAAAATTAATCTTGTTTAAAAATCCGTTTTTTTTTGTATAAAATTCAATTGTTCTAGTTAAATATATATCATTTTATTTGAAAATTTATCTTTTTGGTTTAACATTTAACTAGTCAGTTGAAGATTCTTAATTTTATTTAAAATTTCATTATTTTGGTGAAAAACTATTTAATTACAAATTATTTTTTTGTTGAAGATTAATTTTTTTAACTAAAAATGTTACTATTCCATTTTCGGTTGAAAATTAATATTTTTTTTTTACTTAAAAATTCAACTATTTCGTTAAAAATTGAAGTATTTTGTTGAAAATTTTTATTTTTTGGTAGAGAATTAATTTTTATATTTGAAAATTAATCTTCTTGTATAAAAATTGTTTTATTTTGTTGAAAATTCAAGTGTTGCAGCTAAATATTTATAATTTTATTTGAAAATTCATCTTTTTGGTTTAATATTTAATTGTTCAATTTGAACATTCATAGTTTTATTTAAAAATTCATCGCTTTGGTTAAAAACTGGATTATTTTATATAAAAATCCGATTGTTTGTCGAAAATTAATTTTTAAACTAAAAATGTAACTATTCCATTTTTGGTTAAAAATGATTATTTATTTAGTTAAAAA
>NC_046660.1:19881924-19902535 GCF_010883055.1 Belonocnema kinseyi
GAAAATTAATTTTTTAAATTAAAAATCCCATTTTTTTCGTTGAAAATTAATTTGTAAACTAAAAATGTTACTATTTTATTTTTTGTTTAAAATTGTTATTTTGTTAGTTAAAAATTCAACTATTTGGTTCAAAATTTGTATTCTTTAATTTAAAATTCAACTATTTCTTTAAAAATTCAATTATTTTGTTAAAAATTCAAGTGTTCCAGTTGGATATTTATAACTTTAGTTTAAAATTGATCTTTTTGGTTGAATATTTAACTATTCCAGTTGATGATTCATAATTTTATTTAAAAATTCATCAATTTGGTTAAAAACTAGACTATTTTATTATAAATCCGTTTTTGTGTTGGAAATTAATTTTTAAACTAAAAATGTTGCTATTCCACATTTGAAAGTTAATCTTGTTGAAAAATCCGTTTATATTTGTCATGTAATTGGAAAATTTATCTTTTGGTTTAGAATTTAACTAATCAGTTGAAGATTCGTAATTTTATTTAAAAATTCTTTATTTTGGTGAAAAATTAAACTATTTTATGAAAAAAATTTTGTTTTTTTTGTTTGTGAAGATTAATTTTTTAAACTAAAAATTTTAATATTCCATTTTCGGTTGAAAATTATTATATTTTTTTGTTGTTCAAAATTCAACTATTTGGTTTCAAAATTTGTCTTCCTTAATTAAAAATTCATCCATTTTGTTGAAAAATTGTATTTTTTGTTAAAAAATTCATTTTTATATTTGAAAATTATTTTCTTGTTCAAAATATAAAAAATAAATTTTTTAAACCAACAAAGTGTTGGTAAAAAAAATGTAATTCTTTTTCATCTGAAAATTTAACTATTCCATTTTTCCTTGAAAATTAAACTTTCCAGGTAAAAATTGAACTATTTATTAGAAAATTTCAACTACTTTGTTAAATATTAATTTTTTCTAGAAGATTTATATCTTTTGGTTAAAAATTCAACCTTGTTGTTTAAAATTCGTTTTATTTTTTCGAAAATTAATTTTTTTAAATAAAAATCCCGTTTTTTCGTTGAAAATTAATTTGTAAACTAAAAATGTTACTATTTTATTTTATTTTTTTGAAAATTATTATTTTGTTAGATAAAAAGTCAACTATTTGGATGAAAATATGTCTTCTTTAATTTAAAATTCAACTATTTCGTTAAAAATTCAATTATTTTGTTGAAAACTATTTTTTGTAGAGAATTAATTTTTATATTTGAAAATTAATATTCTTTAAAAATCCTATTTTGTTTATTGAAAATTCAAGTGTTCCAGTTAAATATTTATAACTTTAGTTTAAAATTGACCTTTTTGGTTGAATATTTAAATATTCCAGTTGAAGATTCATAATTTTATTTTAAAATTCATCAATTTGGTTGAAAACTAAACTATTTTATTAAAAATCCGTTTTTTTTTTGTTGAAAATTAATTTTTAAACTAAAAATGTTGCTATTCCATATTTGAAAATTAATCGTGTTGAAAAATCCGTTTTTTTATTGGTGACAATTCAATTGTTCTGGTTAAAAATTTGTCATGTCATTGGAAAATTTATCTTTTGGTTTAACATTTAACTAACCAGTTGAAGTTTCGTAATTTAATTTAAAAATTCATTATTTTGGTGATAAATTAAACTATTTTATCAAAAATTTGTTGTTTTTTTTGTTGAAGATTAATTTTTTATACTAAAAATTTTACTATTTCATTTTCGGTTGAAAATTATTTTTTTTTTTTGTTTAAAATTCAACTATGTGGTTGGAAAATTTGTGTTATTTAATTTAAAATTCAATTATTTTGTTAAAAATTCACGTATTTCGTTGAAAAATTGTATTTTTTGGCAAAGAAATAATTTTTATATTTGAAAATTAATCTTCTTCTTTAAAATCCGTTTTTGTTTTGTTGAAAATTATAGTGTTTTAGTAAAATATTTATTATTTAAGTTGAAAATATATCTTTTTGGTTTAATATTTAACTACTCAAGTTGGACATTTACAATTTTATTTAAAAATTCATCACTTTTGTTAAAAATTAGACTATTTTATTAAAGAACCGTTTTTTTTTTTGTTTAAAATTAATTTTTTCAAATAAAATTTTACTATTCCATTTTCGGTTGAAAATTATTATTTTATTTTTTTAGTTTAAAATTCAACTATTTGGTTGGAAAATTTGTCTCATTTAATTTAAAATTCAGCTGAAGATTCATAATTTTATTTAAAAATTCCTCATTTTGGTTAAAAATTAAATTATTTTAATAAAAATCCGGTTTTTTTTTGTTGAAAATTAATTTTTTAAGCTAAAAATGTTACTATTCCATTTTTGGTTGAAAATTATTTTTTTTTTATGTAAAAATTAAACTATTTGGTTGAAAATTTGTCTTCGTTAATTTAAAATTCAACTATTTCGTTAAAAAATCATGTATTTTGTTAAAAAAATTTACTTATTATTATTTTTTTTTTGAAAGTTCATAAATTCCAAAATTCAAAAAAAAGGTACGTTAAGGCTCCCTCTAAAAAGAGAATTAACTTTTTATTTATTTTTTTTATTTATTCTTTTTATATTCAACTATTTGGTGAAAAATAAAACTATTTATTTGTAATTTGAACTAATTTGTTAATATGTTTTGGTGTTGATTCATATCTTTACTTGAAAATGAAAATTTTTTTTAACTAAAAATCTAAATTTTCAATTTTTGGTTAAAAATTATGCTTTTTTAGATTGAAATTCAACTATTTGGTTGAAAATGCTTCGTTTTCAGTTAACAATTCTCATATTTTATAGAAAATTTATTTATTTCGTTAATAACTTCTATTTTTTGGTAAAAAAAAAATATTTTTTTCAACTGAAAATTCAACTGTTCAATTTTTTGTTGAAAATGATCCTTTTTTAGTTTAAAAGAGAAAAAAGAGGCCGGTAGAGTACCAAATATATAATTACAAAAAAGGTATGTTAAGGCTCATTCTAAAAAGAGAATTAACTTTTTATTTTATTTATTTTGTATTATTTTTATACTAAACTATTTGGTTAAAAATAAAATTATTTATTTGAAATTTGAATTAATTTTTATATTTTAAAATTAATCTTCTTCTTTGAAAATCCGTCCTTTTTTTGGTTGAAAATTCAAAAATTCCAAATTTTTCTAGTTAAATATTTATCGTTTTAGTTGAAAATTCATCTTTTTGGTTTAATATTTAACTATTTCAGCTGAAGATTCATAATTTTATTTTAAAATTTATATTTTTAATTAAAAATTAAACTATTCGATGAAAAATCCGTTTTTTTTTGTTGAAAATTATTATTTTTTATTTAGTTCAACATTTAACTATTTGGTTTCAAAAGTTGTCTTCCTTAATTAAAAATTCATCCATTTCGTTGAAAAATCGCATTTTTTGTTAAAAAATTAATTTTTATATTTGAAAATTATCTTCTTGTTCAAAATTTAAAAAAAATTAAGTCAACAAAGTGTTGGTAAAAAAAATGTATTTTTTTTTTTTATCTGAAAATTTAACTATTCCATTTGTCCTTGAAAATTAAACCTTCCAGGTAAAACTTGAACTATTTATTAGAAAATTTCAAGTACTTTGTTAAAAATTAATTTTTTTATCGAAGATTCATATCTTTTGGTTAAAAATTCAACCTTATTGTTTAAAATTTGTTGTTTTTTTTTTTTAAATTAATTTTTTTCATTTAAAAATTTAAATATTCGCGGATTTTTTTTATTTTTACAGATCGCAGCAGTATTTTATTATCTTTGTGTTGTTTCGCTGCAGTACATCGCACCTTTGATAATGTGTTTGTACTTCGCAATAATGTACAAAACATTAGGTGGTTACACGTGGGAGGGAATTTACAAAGAAGTCGTTTACGAAGAATGTTCAATTGATGAATCTCCTCTTGCATCGACAATTCTCGGTGCCGATGGCGAGAAAACTGTCGCTCAAAGTGCTCAAGAACTTCAACTCGCTATCAGTTCGTTGAAGCATGTAAGTTTTTCCCTCATTTTTTAATTTTTTTTTATTATACAATTTATTCAGATATCATAATTACTACGTATATTTTTACAAAAAAAAAATTCTCGAATCCTATAAGAAAAAGATGAATTATGAACAAACAAAATTAATTTTCTGACCGAAGAGACTAAATTTTTTAAAAATACATGAATTTTCGAACTGGTGGTTAAATTTTAACTAATAAGGGATAAATTTAAATACTCTCAAAATTTACCTAATTCTTTTTTTGATGTAAATTTATCCTTTATTAGTTGAAATTTAACCATTGGATCGACAATTTATGTATTTTGTTCAAATTTAGTCGCTTTGGTTGGAAAATTAATATTTTTTTTGTTCAAAAACAAATATTATGTTAAATTTATATATTTTTAAATCAAAAATTCAACTTTTTTGTTGAAAATCGTTATTTTTTGCTTGAAAATTAACTTTTTTTTTCGTTAAATTTTAATAATTTAGGTTAAAAACAGTGATTCTGTTAAATTAATTTTTTTTTTCAACGAAGATTCAACTTTTTTATTTAAAATTCGTTCTTTTGATTGAAAATTAATATTTTTGTTTGAAAATAAAACAATTTGGTAGAAAAATAAACTATTGACTTGAAAATTAACTTATTTATTAAAATATTCGGTTAAAAATTAAACTATTTTTCGAAAAATGTAACTATTTGGTAGTCGTTTTGGTTAGAAAATAAATTTTAATATTAATATTTTGTTGTTCAAAAACAAATATTATGTTTTTATATTTTTTTAAATCAAAAATTCAACTTTTTTGTTGAAAATCGTTATTTTTTGCTTAAAAATTAACTTTTTTTTTGTTAAATTTTAATAATTTAGGTTAAAAACAGTGATTCTGTTAAATTAATTTTTTTTTTCAACGAAGATTCAACTATTTTATTTAAAATTCGTTCTTTTGATTGAAAATTAATATTTTTTGTTTGAAAATAAAACAATTTGGTAGGAAAATAAACTATTGACTTGAAAATTAACTTATTTATTAAAATATTCGGTTAAAAATTAAACTATTTTTTGAAAAATGTAACTATTTGGTAGTCGTTTTGGTTAGAAAATAAATTTCAATATTAATATTTTGTTGTTCAAAAACAAATATTATGTTAAATTTATATATTTTTAAATAAAAAATTCAACTTTTTTTTTGAAAATCGTTATTTTTTGCTTGAAAATTAACTCTTTTTTTTTAGAAAATTCATATTTTTGATTGAGAATTAAAATTTTTGGTTGAAAATTCATTTTTTTAATGTATAGAAATTGAACTCTTTTGTTGAAAATTTCTTTCATTTGCTGAAAATTTCACTATTTTATTAAGAAGTAATATTTCGTGGTTAAAAATATAACTTTTTTCCTTAAATTTTAATATATTTGGCTAAAAAAAATGATTCTGTTAAATTAATATTTTTTTATCAAAGATTCAACTTTTTTATTTAAAATTCGTTCTTTGGATTGAAAATTAATATTTTTTGTTTGAGAATAAAACAATTTGATAGAAAAATAAACTATTGACTTGAAAATTAACTTATTTATTAAAATATTCTGTTAAAAATTAAACTATTTTTTGAAAAATGTAACTATTTGGTAGTCGTTTTGGTTAGAAAACAAATTTTGATATTAATATTTTTTTTGTTCAAAAACAAATATTATGTTAAATTTATATATTTTTCAATCAAAAGTTCAACTTCTTTGTTGAAAATCGTTATTTTTTGCTTGAAAATTAACTTTTTTTTTAGAAAATTCATATTTTTGATTGAGAATTAAAATTTTTGGTTGAAAATTCATTTTTTTAATGTATAGAAATTGAACTCTTTTGTTGAAAATTTCTTTCATTTGCTGAAAATTTCACTATTTTATTAAGAAGTAATATTTCGTGGTTAAAAATATAACTTTTTTCCTTAAATTTTAATATATTTGGCTAAAAAAAATGATTTTGTTAAATTAATATTTTTTTTTATCAAAGATTCAACTTTTTTATTTAAAATTCGTTCTTTGGATTGAAAATTAATATTTTTTGTTTGAAAATAAAACAATTTGGTAGAAAAATAAACTATTGACTTGAAAATTAACTTTCTTGTTTAAAACTTCAAATATTCGGTTAAAAATTAAACTATTTTTTGAAAAATGTAACTATTTGGTAGAACATTAAATTTTTTCATACAAATTCGATGGAATTAAATTAGATTTTTTTTCGTTTTTTAAAAATTCATTTTTTGATATGAAAATTTACCCATTTAGATTTTTTTGTAAATTTATCCTTTATAACTCTTAATTTAACCATTGGATCGAAAATTCATGTAGTTTCTTCCAATTTAGTCACTTTGGTTAGAAAATTATTTTAATATTAATATTTTGTTGTTCAAAAACAAATATTCTGTTAAATTTATTTATTTTTTAAATCAAAAGTTAAACTTTTTAATTCAAAATTCGTCCTTTTGGATTTAAAATTAAAATATATTATGGTAGAAAAGTCGTTTTTTTGGGGGTAAAAATTAATTTTTTTTTGGTAGAAAGTGATTTTTCTATCAACTGTCTTAAAAAAGAAAATCTTTTGCCTAGAAACTTGAACTGTTTAGTTAAAAGTTCAACTTTTTTGTTAAAAATCGGTTTTGTTCGCTTGAAAATAAAACAATTTGGTAGAAAAATAAACTATTTACTTGAAAATTAACTTTTTTTGTTAAAAATTCCTATATTTGATTGAGAATCAAAATTTTTGGTTTGAAAATTACTTTCATTTGCTGACAATTTCACTATTTTATTAAGATGTTATATTTTATGGTTAAAAATACAATTTTTTCGTTAAATTTTAATATTTTTGGTTCAAAAGCAATGATTCTGTTAAATTAATATTTTTTTTATCAAAGATTCAAATTTTTTATTTAAAATTCGTTCTTTGGATTGAAAATTAATATTTTTTGTTTGAAAAAAAAACAATTTGGTAGAAAAATAAACTATTGACTTGAAAATTAACTTTTTTGTTTAAAACTTCGAATATTCGTTTAAAAATTAAAGTATTTTTATAAAAATGTAACTAAATGACAGAAAATTAAATTTTGTTATAAAATAACGATAATTTTCGGATTGAAAATTCCACTTTTTTGTATAGAATTTCGTCATTGTTGATAGCAAATTAATTTTCTTGACAGACAATTCACCTTTTTGGTTGAAAATTTAACTTTTTCGATGAAAATTAGTTTTTCTTTTTTTGTTAAAAATTCATTTTTTTATCTGAAAATTTAACTGCTTCATTTTTGGTTGTAAATTTATCCTTTATGATTTGAAACTTAACCATTGGATCGAAAATTCGTGTATTTTGTTCAAATTTAATCGTTTTCGTTAGAAAATTAAGTTTATTATGAAAATTTGTTCGTTCAAAAACAAACCTATTCTGTTAAATTTATATTTCTTATAAAAAATTCAACTTTTTTGTTGAAAATCGGTCTTTTTTTTGTTTAAAAATTCAAATATTCGGTTAAAAATGAAAGTATTTTTATAAAAATGAAACTATTAGGTAAAAATAGGAATTTTTTGATAAAAAAATCATAATTTTTGGATTTAAAATTTAACTGTTCAAATTTATGGTTGAAAATTCAACTGTTTTTACTTAAATTTTAATGTTTTTTTGTTCAAAAACAAATATTCTCTTGAATTCATATTTTTTAAATCAAAAATTCGACTTTTTTATCGAAAATTCGTCTTTTTGGAATAAAAATTGATATTTTATGGTAAAAAAGTTCCTAGAAAAATAAACTGTTCACTTGAAAAATAACTTTTTTGTTCGAAAATTGAAATATTTGTTTTAAAATTCAATTATTTGGCTAAAAAATAAAGTATTTTTATAAAAATTTAACTAGTTGGTAGAAAATTATTTTTCTTACAACAAAATCTTTTATAATTTTCGAATTGAAAATTTAACTGTCTCTTTGGTTAGAAAATTATTTTTAATATTAATATTTTGTTCAAAAAAAAATATTCTGTTAAATTCTTTTTTTTTGTATCATAAATCCGAAAAGTATAATTTTTTTATGAAAAAATTAAATTTTCTACCAAATAGTTACATTTTTATAAAAATATTTGAATTTTTAACCGAATATTTAAATTTTCAGACAAAATAGTTATATTTCAAGTAAATAGTTTATTTTTCTACCAACTTTTCGACCATAAATATTAATTTTTAATACAAAAATTTAAATTTTGAAAGAAAAATGTGAATTTTTAACAAAAAAGTTAATTTTCAAGTAAATAGTTTATTTTTTCACCAAATTATTTTATTTTTAAGAAAAAAAGACCGATTTTCAACAAAAAAGTTGAATTTTTAACTAAACAGTTGAATTTTCTAGCCAAAAGATTTTTTTTTTTTTGAACAATTAAATTTAAAAAGCAGAAATCATTTTCAACCAAGAAAGATTAATTTTTAACTAACAAAAATGACGTTTCTACCATAAAATATTAATTTTAAATCCAAAAGAATGAATTTTTGAATAAAAAAGTTGAATTTTTTATACAAAAATATGAATTTAACAGAATATTTGTTTTCGAACAAAAAATATTAATATAAAAATTAATTTTCTAACCGAAGAGACGAAATTTCAACAAAGTACATGAATTTTCGATCCAATGGTTAAATTTAGACTTATAAAGAATAAATTTACATCCAAAAATGAAATAGGTAAATTTTCAGATCAAGAAATGAATTATTAACAATAAAAAAAAGACGAATTTTCAACGAAAAAGTTAAATTTCAAACAAAAAGGATCATTTTCTACCAAGAAAATTAATGTGCTATTAGCAATAACAAAATTATATAAAAAACAGTTGCATTTTTTATGAAAAAATTTAATTTTCTACCAAATAGTTACATTTTTATAAAAATATTTTAATTTTTAACCATATATTTGAATTCTCAAACAAAAAATTGTTTTTCAAGTAAATAGTTTATTGTTTTACTAAATTGTTTTATTTTTATAAAATAATTCATAAAATTTTACCATAAAATATTCATTTTTAATCCAAAACGAATTTTGAATAAAAAACTTGAATTTTTGATCCAAAAATATGAATTAACAGAACATTTGTTTTTTAACAAAAAATATTAAAATTTAAGGAAAAAGTGGAATTTTTAAACAAAAAAGAAATGGTTGAATTTTTAAACAAAAAAGAAATGGTTGAATTTTTACTTATAAAGGTTAAATTTACTTTCAAAAATGAAATGCATAAATTTTCCGATAAAAAAAATGAAACAAGAAAAAAACGAATTTTCATCGAAAAAGTTCAATTTTAAACCAGAAAGGTGAATTTTCTACCAAGAAAATTAATGATTTATCAACAATGAGGACATTCTATACAGAAGAGTTAAATATTTCATCCGAAAAATATAATTTTTTATGAAAGAATTTTATTTTCCACCAAATAGTTACATTTTTATAAAAATAATTTAATATTTTAACCGAATATTTAAAGTTTTAACCAAATATTGGAAATTTCAAACAAAAATATGAATTTTCAAAAAAAAAAAATAATTTTCAAGTAAATATTTCATTTTTCTACCAAATTGTTTTATTTTCAAGCAGAAAATACAGATTTTCAACAACGTCAACAAAACAGTTGATCTTTCAAATAAATAGTTCAATTTTCTAGCCAAAAGATTCTAATTTTTGGTAGATAATTAATTTTTATATTTGAAAATTTATAATTTTTGTTAATAATTAGACTATTTTTTTTAATCAGCTTTTTTTGTTGAAAATTAATTTTTTAAACTAAAAATGTTACTATTCCATTTTCTGTTTGAAAATTATTATTTTTTTTAGTTTAAAATTCAACTATTTGGTTGGAAAATTTGTCTTCTTTAAATTAAAATTGAATTATTTTGTTAAAAATTCATGTACTTTGTGGAAAAATTGTATTTTTTGGTAGAAAATTCATTTTTATATTTGAAAATTAATCTTCTTCTTTAAAATCCGTTTTTTTTTGTTGAAAATTCAAGCGTTTTAGTTAAATATTTATCATTTTAGTTGAAAATATATCTTTTTAGTTTAATATTTAACTATTCAAGTTGGATATTCATAATTTTATTTAAAAAATCATGACTTTGGTTAAAAATTAGTTTATTTTCTTAAAAAGCCGTTTTTTTTTGTTTAAAATTAATTTTTTCAAATAAAATTTTATTATTCCATTTTTTGTTGGAAATTATTATTCTTTTAGTTAAAAATTCAACTATTTCGTTAAACATTAAATTATTTTGTGGAAAACTGTATTTTTTGGTAGAGAATTATTTTTTATATTTGAAACTTAATCTTCTTGTTTAAAAAACCGTTTTTTTCAATTCAATTGTTCTAGTTAAATATTGATCATTTTAGTTGAAATTTTCTTCTTTTTGTTTTAAAATTTGACTATTCCAGCTAAAGAGTCATAATTTTATTTAGAAATTCATGGTGAAAAATCAAACTATTTTATTAAATATCCGTTTTTTTTTTGTCAAAAATTAATTTTTTAAACTAAAAATGTTTCTATTCCATTTTCGGTTGAAAATTATTATTTTTTATTAAGTTCAACATTTAACTATTTGGTTTGAAAATTTGTCTGCCTTAATTAAAAATTTAACTATTACGTTAAAATTTCATGTATTTTTTGTGAGAGAATTAAGTTTTATATTTTAAAATTATCTTCTTGTTTAAAAATGTATGTTTTTGGTTGGAAATTCAAGTCTTCCAGTTGAAGATTCATAATTTTATTTAAAAATTTATCACTTTGGTTAAAAACTAGACTATTTTAATAAAAATCCGTTTTTGTCGTTGTTGAAAAGAAATTTTTTAAACTAAAAATTTTAATATTCCATTTTTGATCAAAAAATATTATTTTTTATATAAAAATTCAACTATTTAGTTGAAAATGTGTCTTATTTAATTTAAAATTCAATTTATTTCGTTAAAAATTCAATTTTTTTGTTGAAAAACTGTATTTTTTGGTAGAGAATTAATTTTTATATTTGAAAATTAATTTTGTTTAAAAATCCGTATTTTTGTCGTTGAAAATTCAAGTGTTGCAGTTGAAAAATTATCTTTTTTGTTTAATATTCAACTAGACTGTTTTATTAAAAATTCTTTTTTTGTTGAAAATTAATTTTTAAACTAAAAATGTTACTATTCCATTTTCGGTTGAAAATTATTATTTTTTAGTAGTTCGAAATTCAACTATTTCGTTGAAAATTTATCATTTTAGTTGAAAATTTATCTTTTTGGTTTAATATTGAACTCTTCCAGCTTAAGATTCATAATTTCATTTAAAAATTCATAATTTTGGTGAAAAATTAAACTACTTGATTAAAAATCCGTTTTTCGGTTGAAAATTAATTTTTTAAACTAAAAATTTTACTATTTCATTTTCGGTTGAAAATGATTCTTTTTTCAGTTCAAAATTCAACTGTTTGGTTTGAAAATTAGTCTTCCTTAATTAAAAATTCAACTTTTACGTTAAAAATTCATCTATTTTGTTGAAAAATGGTATTTTTTGTTAAAAAATTCATTTTTATATTTGAAATTTATCTTCTTGTTTAAACTTAAACAAAAAATTTTTAAGCAACAAAATTTTGGTAAAAAAATGTATTTCTTTTTTATCTTAAAATTTAACTATTCCGTTTTTCGTTGAAAATTAAACTACTTTGGTAGAAAATTAAACTTTTCAGGTAAAAATTGAACTATTTATTTGAATTTTCAACTAATTTATTAAAAATTAATTATTTTATCAAAGATTCATATCTTTTGGTTGAAAATTCGTTTTTTTTCGAAAATTAATTTTTTAAATTTAAAATCCGTTTTTTTTAAATTAATTTTTTAACTAAAAATGTTACTATTCCATTTCTGGTTGAAAATTATTATTTTTTTAGTTAAAAATTGAACTACTTGGTTCAAAATTTGTATTCTTTAATTAAAAAATCAAATATTCCGTTAAAAATTAAATTATTTTGTTGAAAAACTGTATTTTTTGGTAGAGAATTAGTTTTTATATTTGAAAATGAATCTTGTTTAAAAATCCGTTTTTTTGTTGTTGAAAACATTAACATTTATTAACATTTAACTAACCAGTTGAAGATTCGTAATTTTATTTAAAATTTCATTATTTTGGTGAAAAACTATTTAATTACAAATTATTTTTTTCGTTGAAAATTAATGTTTTAAACTAAAAATTTTACTATTCCATTTTCGGTTCATTTTTGGATGAACATTTTTTTTCAGTTCAAAATTCAACTTTTTGGTTTGAAAATTGGTCTTAACTAATTAAAAATTCAACTATTTATTTTCCTTTTCGAAAATAAATTTTTATATTCGAAAATTAATCTTCTTGTTTAAAAATCCATCTTTTTTTTTGCTGAAAATTCAAAAATTCCAAATTTTTCGAGTTAAATATTTATTGTTTTAGTTGAAAATTTATCTTTTTGGTTTAATATTTAACTATTCCAGCTGATGATTCATAATTTTATTAAAAAATTCATAATTTCTTTGAAAAATTAAACTATTTCATTAAAAATCCGTTTTTTGGTTAAAAATTAGTTTTTTTTCAAATCAAAATTCAACTATTTAGTTTGAAAATTGGTCTTCCCTAATTAAAAATTCAACTATTACGTTAAAAATTCACGAATTTTTTGTTAAAGAATTAATTTTTATAGTTGAAAATTATCTTCTTGTTTAAAAACGCATTTTTAGTTTGGAAATTCAAGTGTTGCAGTTAAATATTTATAATTTTAGTTGAAAATTAATTTTTTTGTTTTAAAATTTAACTATTCTAGTTGAGGATTCATAATTCTGTTTAAAAATTCATTACTAAAGTTAAAAATTCGACTATTTTATTAAAAATCCGTTTTTTTTGTTGTTGAAAATTAATTTTTTCAATTGAAAATTTAACTATTGCATTGTTTTTACTAAATGAATATTTTTTAGTCGAAAATTTAAGTGTATTTTTCAAATTTATTTATTTTGCAATCTGCTGCAAATATAAATATGTTACTACTCTTAGTGGACCGGGAAAATTAAAAAAAAACTTGACCGGGATTTTTTTTTTATTAGAACGGCCATCATGGAATGTTTAATTTTGCCCCTTTTTCGTGAAAAAAATACCCATAAAAAATCCTGATTTCGATTTTTTTAATTTCAGATTTTTACTGTGGAAGTCTTCAGAGGCGTTTTGGGATTTGCAACTTGGTGGAGTTGTTTCACACTTTTTGCTACCACTTCCATGGGAATGGTTTACCAATCCTATTTTTCTAACATTTAAATCGCTTCCATCCAAAGCATTAATGTCGATTTAAAAATCCAAAAGACAATTTCACAATTTCATATAAAAAAGAAAAATAGGGGAAATCTCCCTACAGTGGATTATCATTAATTAAGAGCACAAATAAACAACAAATAATTAGTTTTAATTTTAATAAAGAGAGTATTTCAAGTAGTTTTTAGAGAAAAAAAAATCTATTTTTGAATTATATTACAATTTTTTTCAAAGTTTTTCTTTGGAAATTTACCTTTTCTTTTTAAAAAAATTAAAAATCGTTAAAATGTTGTGAATCCGATTTTTTGTTTGTGAATTAGATTTTTAACAGAAAATCCAACTATTTCGTAGAAAATTGATATTTTTAATAAAAATAGATGAATTTTCAAAGAAGAATAATAATTTTGTACATTTAAAAAAAAAGAATTTTTACTAAAAAGAATAAATTTCAACGATATTTTAATTAAAATTTTAGTAAAAAAAAAGATCTTCAAAATATTTAAATTTGCAACTAAAGAAATTAATTTTTAACTAAAATAAAAAAATTTTTAACTACGAAACTTTAAATTTTCAATCAAAGAAATCAATTTTCAATTAAAAACGGTACATTTTCAAATAAAATTTGAATATTTACATTTTTATTGAATTAATTTTCAAAAGGAAAATAACAATTAATTTTGACTAAAATAGTTAAATTATCAACAAAAATAAAATAATTTTCAGCCAAAAGGATCAATTTTCAACCTTAAAAAAAAACGAATTTTAATCAAATATTTAAATTTTAAATTCATTATTTTTCAACAATAAAAAAAATTTTTTTAAAAATGAATTTTCAACTGAAAACAAATTTTTTTAACTGAAAATTTTGGTATGTATATTATAGTTAATTTTCCAGAAGAAATTTTAACAATTTTTTCTGAAACTGATTTTTTTTTGTTTTGTTAAGAATTAAATTTTCAACCGAATTTTTATATATATTTAACTATTTGTTATTTTTTATTTAAAAATTAAACTAGATTGTTGAAAAAATATTTTTTTAATAAAAATAGATGAATTTTCAAACAAGAATGATAATTTTGTACATTTAAAAAGATTAATTTTCATATAGAAAAATTAAATTATTCACCAAAAAACTATTTTTAACGTAAAGAAAAAGAATTTTGACAAAAAGATCAAATTTTAACGATATTGTAATTAAAATTTTAGTAAAAAAAATTTAGTAACAAAAAATTCTTTAAAATATTTTAAATTTGAAACTAAAGAAATTAATTTTTAACTAAAATATAAAAATTTTTAACTGGGAAAGTTAAATTTTCAAATAAAATAAAAATTTTCAACTAAAAAAAAAGTAAATTTTCAAATAAAAATCGAATATTTTTATTTTTTTAAATTAATTTTTACCAAATTTACCAAAATAGTTTGGTTATCAACAAAAATAAAATAATTTTCAGCAAAAAGGATCAATTTTCAACCTAAAAAATACGATTTTTTAATCAAATATTTAAATTCTAATTTCATTAATTTTCAACAATAAAAAAATGAATTTTCAAACTAAAAACAAATTTTTTAACTGAAAATGTTGGTATGTAAATTATTATTAAGTTTCCAGAAGAAATTTTAACAATTTTTTCTGAAAACCCGTTTTTTTGTACCAGAATAATAATTTTGTACATTTAAAAAGATTAATTTTCTACTGGCAACGTTAAATTTTCAACTAAAGAAACCATTGTTAACATAAAAAAAGAGTTTTAACCAAAAACATTAAATTTTAAAGATATAATTAAAATTTTAGTGAAAAAAATCTGGTAACAAAAAAATTCTTTAATATATTTAAATTTGCATCTAAAGAAATGATTTTTTTTTTAACTAAAATGGAAAAAATTTTAACTAGGAAAGTTAAATTTTCAACCGAGGAAATAAATTTTCAACCAAAATTTGAATATGATATTTTTAATAAAAATAGATGAATTTTTGTACCAAAATAATAATTTTGTATATTTAAAAAGATTAATTTTCCACTGGTAACGTTAAATTTTCAACTAAAGAAATCATTTTTAACTTAAAAAAAGAGTTTTCACCAAAAAGATTCAATTTCAAAGATATAATTCAAATTTTAGCAAAAAAAAATTTGTTAACAAAAAAAAATTCTTTAATATATTTAAATTTGCAACTAAAGAAATGATTTTTTTAACTAAAATGGAAAAATTTTTAACTAGGAAAGTTAAATTTTTAACCAAGGAAATAAATTTTCAACTAAAATAAAAATTTCGAACCAAAAATTGAAAATTTTCAACCTAAAAAAACATGATTTTTTGATCAAATATTTAAATTTTAATTTGATTAATTTTCAACAGAAACCAAATTTGATCAAAATAGTAGAATTAATTAAATTAATTAAAGAATTTGGATATAAATTTGTCTTCTTTAATGAAGAAATTATTTATTTTGTTGAAAAATTTACGTACTTTGTTTAAAAAAAACGACTTTTTGGTGGAAATTTAAATATTTGGTAGACATTTTTTTTCAAGTAATTTTATTTGAAAAATTCATGATGGTTTTAATTAAAAATTCATTTTTTTGGGTGGAAAAATGATCTATTTTATGAAAAACAAAAATAAAATTTTTTTATATATTTTTTTTAACTGAAAATACTATTCTAAATGAATATTCTATCATTTTAGTTCAAAATTAATTTTTGTGTGATAGAGCATTCATTTTTTGATTGATTTTTGATTGAAATTTGAACTGTTTCCTTAAAAACTTTTTGAAACGTTTTTTATTTTTTTTAAATTTAATTTAATTAATTAATTTGAAAATTTGCGTATTTTGATTTAAAAAAACGACTCTTTGATTGAAAACTAATTTTTTTTTTCATTCAGGATTCATCATTTTAATTTAAAATTAATTTTTCGGGTTCAAAATGGAACTATTTTATTAAAAATGTGTTTCTTTTTTGTTTGAAAATAATTTTTTTCGTTAAATAAAAATGAAAATTCTATTTCAGTTGAATATTCCATAATTTTAGTTAAAAATATAATTTTCTGTATTGGTTGAACATTCATTTTTTGACTGCAAATTTAATTGTTTAATTTTTTGTTGAAAAATTATCTTTTTTATTCGAAAATTTATATTTATTGGTTGAACATTGATTTTCTTGTATTAAAACTTAATTATTTAAATTTTGGTTGACAATTTATATTTTTTAGTACAAATTATTATTATTTTATTAAAGTTCAACTTATTTTTATCATTTTTTTGTTTTCAAGTTCAAAATTCAGTATTCGAGTTAAATATTTATAATTTTAGTTGAAAATTCATCTGTTTGATTAAATTTAATCAATTAATTTGAAAATTTGCGTATTTTCTTTAAAAAAAACGACTTTTTCGATAAAAAATGATATTTTTAAAATGATTTTAGATGAAAATTTATCTGTCAGATGAGAAATAAATTGACTTTGCTGAAAAATTGAACTCTTTTATTGAAAACTAATTTTTTTTTTATGAAGGGTTCATCAGTTGAATTGAAAATTAATTTTGCTGGGTTAAAAATATAGCTATTTTATTAAAAATTTGTTTATTTTTTGTTTGAAAATAATTTTTTTCTTAAACTAAAATTAAAAATACTATTCCAGTTGAAGATTCTGTAATTTTAGTTAAAAATTCATTTCTTTTTTGGTTGAAAAATTGTCGTTTTTATTCGAAAATTCATATTTATTCATTGACAATTTATATTTTTTTAGTACAAATTATTATTATTATTTTTAATGTTCAACTTTTTTTTTTTTTAATTTATTTTTTAGCTAAACTATTTGAGATGAAGATTGATTGTGAATGAAAATTCATCAGTTAAGATGAAAATTCATTTTTTGTACTTAAAATATAACTGTTTCATTTTTGGCTTAAAATTAATTTTTTTCCAAGTTCAAAGTTCAACCATTTCTTTAAAATCCATGTATCTTGTCGAAAATTTGTATTTTTTTTTGTAGAAAATTAATCTTATGGTAGAAAAATTCAACTTTTTGGTTAAAAATTCGAGTATTTAATTTAAATATTTATAATTTTAGTTAAAAATTCATCTTTTTAAATAAATTAAATGAATTCTTGCGCGTAGAATCATATTTTTAATTAATTATTATCAAATTTAGGTTGAATTTACCACTGTGAGAAGATTTCCACTTTTTACAATTGCTCATTAAAAAAAAAAAGGCGAGGACAATTTGTTGTCAGATCACGCACATCGAAAGGAATGGCATTTTTTATAAATAATAATGTAAAAAGAGGATGGTTTTCTGTTTGATAGAGACAATAGATTGAAGAGTTTTTGAAACTCGGGATCAAAAACAGTTTTTTTTTACTCTTACAGTATAAATTTTATTGCCAAGAGAAAATTGTTGTTTAGAAAAATTAGTAAATATTAGAGTGTTTTTTATTCTGCGCGATAGAATAAATTGAAGCGTTGATGTATGTTTTTAAACATTTTTACAATCCTTGTGAGTAAAATTGTAAGTGGATTTTGCGTTTTTAGAAAATTGAATAAAAACAAACGGAAAGTGAAATTTGTTGTTTTTATTATCCTGTTTTATTATCTTTAATATTTTATTATTAAAGAAATTTTTTTTAAAATTTACTGAAAATTTTAGTTGGTATATTATAATTAAGTTTTGAATTAAAAAAATTAATTTTTAATAAAAAAACAAACAATTTCTTCATATTAAATTTTCAAAGAAATGAATTTTTAAGAAATGAAATGAATTTACAAACAAGAACACTAATTTTGTACGAAAAAGGAGGATTTTTTAAATGGAAAATTTAAATTTTTTACTAAAGAAATTATTTTTAAACAAAAAGATACATTTTCAATTTTTAAATAATTATTTATATATTTTTTCAGCTGGAAATTAGTATAAAATTAATTTATTGTTGTTGATAATTCAATCATTTTAATGAAAATTCATTTTTTTTGGTACAAAATTTAACTTTTTCATACGTAATTTTTCAATATTTTAATTATTAAACCAAATTTATTTGCAATTTTTAAAAGAAAATAAAGTTTGATATATATATTTTTTAAATCGTGGGTAAATCAAATATTAATTTTTTAATTTAATATCTTTTTTTATATAAAAATAAGACTATTTTTTACTTTTGATGATTTATAATGATTATAATTTTGAATGTGATAAAAACAAAAGTTGATGCTTTAACCAAAGGGAGATTTTTAATAAAACAATACAATTTTTAACAAAAAACTATTTTTTTGTCAATAAAGAAAAACAAAAAAAAATTAATTTTCAAAAGTAAATTTCTCATTTTAGGAAAGGAATTTTTAATATAAAAATAGAGACAATCTTTGATAAAATACTTGAATTTCGAATCCGAAAATATGAAGCTTTAACAAATAAGATCATTTTTCAGGCAACCAAAAAGATTAATTTTTAACGAAAAGAAAAGAATTTTAATTAAAATGGTTAAATTATTAAAAAAAAAAACAGAATTAATTTTCAACTAAAAAAATGGTTTAATTGAAAATTTTAGTAGGTATTTTTAAAATTTAGTTTTCAGTTTAAAAAAATTAATTTTTAATAAAAAAACAAACAATTTCTTCATATTAAATTTTCAAACAAAGAAATCAATTTGTACGAAATAAAATGAATTTACAAACAAGAACACTAATTTTGTACGAAAAAGGAGAATTTTTTAAATGGAAAATTAAAATTTTTTGCTTAAGAAATTATTTTTAAACAAAAAGATAAATTTTCAATGTTTAAACACTTATTTATATATTTTTTCAACTCAAAATTAGTATAAATTATTATAAAATTCATTTTTTTGGTACAAAATTTAACTTTTTCATACGTAAGTTTTCAACATTTTAATTATTAAACTAAATTTATTTGCAATTTTAAAAATAAAATAAAGTTTGATATATTTTTATTTTTAAAAAATCGTGGGTAAATCAAATATTAATTTTTTTAATTTAATATCTTTTTATATTTAAAAATAAGACTATTTTTTTACTTTTGTCGATTTATAATGATCATAATTTTGAATGTGATAAAAAAAATAGTTGATACTTTAACCAAAGGGAGATTTTTAATAAAAAAATAAAATTTTTAACAAAAAAGATTTTTATGTCAATAAAGAAAAACAAATTTGTTCCAAAATGTAGAATTTTCAATTAAAAAAAATTAATTTTTAAAAGTAAACTTCTCATTTTAGGAAAGGAATTTTTAATATAAAAAAGATACAATCTTTGATAAAATAGTTGAATTTCCAATCCGGTCAACCAAAAAGATTAATTTTTAACGAAAAGAAAAGAATTTTCATTAAAATGGTTAAATTATAAAAAAACAGAATTAATTTTCGACTAAAAAAATATTTTAACTGAAAATTTTAGTAGAGTAAATTTAAAATTTAGTTTTCAGTTTAAAAAATTAATTTTTGATCAAAAATAACAAATAATTTCTTCATAATAGTTAAATTTTCAAACAAAGTAATGAATTTTTACAATAATAGATCAATTTTCAAACAAGAGCACTAATTTTCTACAAAAAAAAAACAAGAATTTTGAACTGGAAAAGTTGAATTTTTAAACAAAGAAATAATTTTTGAACCAAAAGGTTGAATTTTCAATTAAATAAAAACATATATTTTTCAACTGAAACTGTTTCTATATTATAAGTAAGTTTTCATTGATCTTGTAAGTGGATTTTGCTTTTTTGAAAAATTGAATAAAAACAAAGGGAAAGTCAAATTTATTGTTTTTATTACCCTGCTTCAGTTGTTTAAATATTTTAATTATCAAACAAAATTTACTTGTTATTTTAAAAATTAAATTAAATTTGTATTCTTATAAAAAAAATCGTGGGTAAATTAAATATTAATTTTTTAATTCAATATTTTTTTATATATAAAAATAAGACTATTTTTTATTTTTGTCAATTTATAATGATTATAATTTTGAAAGTGATGAAAAAATATATAATAGTTCATACTTAAACCAAAGGGAGATTTTTAATAAAACAATACAATTTTTAACAAGAAAAAAATTTTAATTTAAGAAAGAAAATAAATTCATGCAAAATGTAGAATTTTCGAGAGAAAAAATGAATTTTCTAAAGTAAACTTCTCATTTTGGAAAAGGTATTTTTAATATAAAAAAGAATACATAAATTGATGAACTTTTAACTAAAAAATTAAAATGTTTAACCAAAAAGATTAATTTTTAACGAAAAGAAAAGAATTTTCATTAAAATAGTTGAATCATAAACAAAAAAAAATTAATTTTCGACTGAATAGAAAATTTACTAACTGAAAATTTCAGTAGGTATATT
>NC_046660.1:19902635-19957576 GCF_010883055.1 Belonocnema kinseyi
TTATAATTAAGTTTTCAAACAAAGAAATGAATTTTTAATCCAGAAAAATAATTTTGTACAAAAAAAGATGCATTTTCAACTGAAAAAATAAAATTTTCAATTTAAAAAAATTATACATATTTTTCAAATAAAAATTGTATTATATTATATGTAACTTTTCAGTGACATTGTAAGTTGATTTTGCGTTTTTAGAAAATTGAATAAAAACAACGGGAAAGTGAATTTGTTGTTTTTATTGCTCTCCTTCAGTCGTTTAAATCTTTTAATTATCAAACAAAATTTATTTGTAATTATAAACATAAAATAAAATTTTATATGTTTTTATTTTTATTAAAAAAAATCGTGGATAAATCAAATGTTAATTTTTTTCTATATAAAAATAAGACTATTTTTATTTTTGTCGATTTATGATGATTATAACTTTAAAAGTAATAAAAATATATATAATAATTTATACTCTAACCAAAGGGAGATTTTTAGTAAAACAATCAGATTTTTAACTTTTTAAAGATTTTTAATTTTTAAGTCAATGAAGAAAAAAATTTTTATGCAAAATGTAGAATTTTCAAGTAAAAAAATGAAATTTTAAAAGTAAACTTCTCATTTTAGAAAAGTAATTTTTAATATAAAAAAAGAATATTATATAAAATAGTTCAATTTCCATTCTGAAAATATGAAGCTTCAACAAATAAGTTCACTTTTCAGTCAAATAATTATATTTTAAGTCGACATAATTATTTTTGAACAAAAAAAATAATAAAAAGAATACATCAATTGATGAAGTTTCAAATGGAAAATTAAAATTTTTAACCAAAAAGATTAATTTTTAATGAAAAAAGGAATTTTGTTTAAAATAGTTGAATTATCAACAAAATAAATTTTCAACTGAAAAAAATTTTCTAGCTGAAGATTTTAGCAGGTATATTACAATTAAATCTTCAGCTTAAAATAATAATTATTGTTAAAAAAACAAACAATTTCTTCATAATGGTTAAATTTTTAAACAAAGAAATGAATTTTCAAACAAGAATAATAATGTTGTAAAAAACAGATGCATTTTTAACTAGAAAAATCGATAATTTATTTAATTTAATTTTTAATAATTTTTTGTCAAACTTTAAAAGAATAAAAACTCGGATTTAGAAGAAAGGAGTTTCAAAAAATCCGATCCATGTCAAAAATTCGTCACATTAAAAAAATCCTTTTTCGAAATTTTAGAAAAAGAGAGTCTTTTTAGTAGTTTTTTTAGTACAGATTTTGTTTCTTAGAGAAAATATTTCTGAATTATAATATAGATTTTTTTACATTTTTTGTTGGGAATTTACCATTTCTTTTTTTAAATTAAAAATTGTTAAAGTTTTGTTAAAAAATACTGTTGTTGGAAGATTTGTCATTTTAATTTAAAATTCATGTCTTTTTTAAAAACATAACTACTTTGTTGAAAATCTATTTTTTGAACATTAATTTAACTTCCAGTAGAAAATTTAACTATTTTTTCAGTTGTTGAAATATTTAAATTATTAAATACAATTTATTTGTAATTTTTTAAATAAATTAAAATTTTATGAACGTTTATTTTTATTTAAAAAAAATCTTGGGTAAATTAAATATTAACTTTAAACTTCAATATTTTTTTATACAGAAAAATAAGAGTATTTTAAAGTTTTTTTTTCAATTTATGACGATTATAATTTTCAAAGTAAAAAAAAAAAAATAATAATAGTTGATACTTTAAGCAAAGTGAGATTTTTAATTTAAATCAGAAATCAATCAATAAAAAAAATGATTAAAAATGTAAAATTTTCAATTAAAAATATATGAATTTTCAAAAGTTAAATTCTCGTCGATAAAAATTAATTTTTATTTTTAAAAATTTACAAAATAGTGAAATTTCTACGAAGAAAAAAATGCTTTAATAATTAAGTTCACTTTTTAGTAAAATAACTATATTTTAAGTTGACAAAATTAGTTTTGAACCAGGAAATTAATTTTCACAGCAAAAAAGAAATTAAAAATTAATAATAATACCTAGATTGATGAATTTTTAACCAAAAAAATAATTTCTTAACCCAAAATATAAATTTCTAATCAAAAAGATTAATTTTTAACGAAAAGAAAAGAATTTTCATTAACATGGTTGAATTATAAACGAAAACAAAATTAATTTTTAATGAAAAAAAAAATAATTTCTTCAAAATATTTAAATTTGATAACAAAGAAATAAATTTTTATCAAAATAGACAGATTTTTAACTGGAAAAGTTAAATTTTCAAACAAAAAAACAATTTTTAACCAAAAAGATGATTTTTCAATAAAACAAATTTTCAACAAAATAAAACAATTTTCAACCACAGAAATGAATGGAAGAAATGAACAGAAACGAAGTTAAATTTCAACCGCAAGAATAATTTTCAACTTGAAAAAAATTTTTATTATATCATACTCAAGTTTCCAGTTTAGAATATTATCAAAGTTTTAAGCAAAAAACGAGTTCATCAAAGTATGTAGTTAAGCTTTTAAAAAAATTATTTTTAAACAAAAATGGATGGGTTTTCAAAGAAGAATAATTTTCTATCAAAAAAGGTAACTTTCATACCGAAAATGCTAAAATTTCAACAACAAAAAAGTTTTCAAGCAAAGAAATCGTTTCCAACCAAAGAAATCATTCTTTACCAAAAAGATTAATTTTCAGGGAAAAGAGACGAATTTACATCAAAATACATTAATTTTCAACCAAACGGCTTAATTTTCAACAAAAAACATAAATTTTCAACAAAAAATCGAATATTTAAATTCTTATTTAACTAATTTTAAACAGGAAGAAACAAATTAATTTTCATCAAAATAGTTTAATTATCAACAAGAACAAAATTAATTTTCAACTAAAAGAATGAATTTTCAATTAAAAAAACAAATATTTTTTAAATGAAGATTTGAATATATTATATTCAAGTTTTCAGTTTAAAAAATCCATTTTGAAAAAAAATCATCAAAGTAGTTATATGTAAAATAAACGAAATGAACTTTTAAGCAAAATAGATGAATTTTCAAACAAGAAGAATCATTTTTTACAACAAAAAAAATAGATGAAGTTTCAACTGCAAAGTTAAAGTTAAAAAAGAAATAGTTAAATTTTCAACCAAAGCGATCATTTAAAAATAATAAATAAATTTTTGACCAAAAAGATTAATTTTCAACGAAAAGAGAATAATTCTTATTAAATTACATGAATTTCAACCAAATGGTTTATTTTTCATCCAAAATACATAAATTTTAAACCAAAAATCGAATATTTAATTCTTAATTCAATTAATTTTCAGCAAACGAAAAAACTAATTTTCAACCAAAAGGATGAATTTTCAAATTAAAAAAAAATAACTGAAAATTTTAGTATATTATAATAAATGTTTCAGTTTAAAACATTAATTTTTAACAAAAAAAATATTTCATCAAAAAACAGTTCAATTTTTAACAAAAATAGTTGAGATTTCAAACAAGAAGAACAATTTTATCAACAAAAAAATAATTTTTTACTGAAAAAGTTAAATATAAAATAAAGTTAAATTTTCAACCAAGGAAATCATTTTTAACCAGAAGGATCAACTTTTAACCAAGAAGAATTATTTTAAACGAAAAAAACGAAGTTTTATTAATACAGATGAATTTTCAACTAAAAAATATAAATTATTCAACCAAAAAGCGAATATTAAAATTCTTAATTAATTAATTTTAAAAAATATATAATTTTTACTAAAATAGTTCAATTATCGACAAAACCAAAATTAATTTTGAACTAAAAGAATGAACTTTCAACTTGAAAAAAAGCTCTTTGTAATTGAAAATGTTTGTATATTACCATTATGTTTTCAGGTAAAAAAATTATTTTTCTGCAATTTTCAAACAAGAAAAATAATTTTCTACAAAAAGAAGATGAATTTTCAAACTGGAAAAGTCAAATTTTCAAGCCAAAAAGCGAATATTAAAATTCTTAATTAATAATGAAAAAAAAAATAGTTTTTATCAAAATAGTTAAATCATCGACAAAAACAATAATTATTTTCAATCGAAAGGATGAATTTTCAACTTAAAAAAACCTCCTTAATTGTAAATGTTTGTATAATATAAATAAGTTTTTAGGTTAAAAAATTAATTTTTTACAAAAGAAAATGTTGCATCAAAATAGTTAAATTTGCATTCAAAGAAATAAATTTTTGAACGAATGTAGATGAATTTTCAAACAAAAAAAAATAATTTTCTACAAAAAAGATGAATTTTTAAACTGAAAAAGTTAAATTACGAAGCATAAAACAATAAGTTTAAAAAAAGTTAAAAATAGTCAACCAAAGAAATAATTTTTCAACCAAAGAGATAAAGATTTATCGAAAAATAATAATTCTCAACAAATATCTGATATTTTTCATGAAAATACGCTGTACACGAAATGCCTAATCTAGAAAAATAGTGGGAAAATTGAAGCCTGGTTCTAAAAATAAATAAATTTGTTTTCGAAACGATACGCAATTTTATTTGAATGTTGACAATTCCCGCGTCTCGATTCTTCTGGAAGCAACCAATCGTCGAACGGCGCCAAGTTTCTGATTCATTTCGATTGGCTCTTTGTAGAAACTTCTGGATGTTTTTGCTTTATTATAAAAGAGCCGGAGCGGGAAAGAAGTGACATAATTTAGTAAGGCGTCTGACGAGATTGACGAAAAGTGCAGGAATTACATTTGCTGATTACACATTTTTAATTGGACTACTAATATCAAAAGGTAAGTTAAATAAAAATTAAAAAATTATTTTGTATTCAGTTGCATTTTTTTCAATATTAAATATTGGCGCGAATAAAAATTTGCTTTTGACGCTAAACGTTCGAAATCGTTTTCAAATTTTCATTTTTTTTATAGAAAGTATTTGATTTTTCTGGATTCTTAAAGTTTTTTTACTCATTTTTAGCAAAACGTTTTTGAACGTATGTATTCTACGCGTGATGCGAATTTGGGTTTGATGATAACAAGGTGAAGGTCGCTGCGCAATTTATTGCGTAGGTCGTGCGCTTGCCGGTTCTTGAATTTTTCGATCAATAAAGAATTTTTTAATACTTTTTTTAAAAACTTTTTTTAAAAACTTTTTTTAAAAACTTTTTTTTTAAATTCCTTGATCAAATTTATTTATAATGAATTTTTTTACTTTAATATATTGCGTGTTCGATATTCTTTATAGAGGTATCTATTTCTTTTTTAACCATTTTTTTTTATTTAGGGGAAACTACCCTTCAGTAGATAATGAGCCTATATTAGATAATCATACCTAAAAAAATTAATTCTAATTTTAATTTATTAAAACGTATGGTGTCGTTACTAATAATTATATATATTTTAATTATAATCGAATTATTCTATAAATACTTGTAGAGTTTATAAACTTTTGAAAGCGAATGCAAAAATATTTTTAGTATTTAACAATATTATTTAACGATTATAGAAATAATAAATTATTGATAGCAATTTTCATTTATTCTTCATATAGATTTTTTTGTACATTTTTCTACACTACATTTAACGGTTTTTTTTAAACATTTAAATTTAAATAAATTGAACATGTTGGGTTAAAATTCTACTATATGGTTAAAAATTCAATTATTTCGTTGAAAATGTAACTATTTTGTTAAAAAATTATTATTTTTGTTGATTCATTTCGTTGGTTGAAAATCCTAACTGTTCTATTTTTAGATAATAAATCTTCTTGGTTGAAAGATCATTTGGGTTAAATTCTTTTGTTGAAAATACGTTTCTTTTTTTAAGTTTTATCATTCTTTATCACTTGTTTGTTATGAAAAATTAATTTTTTTAAATTTAAATTTTATTTAAACAAATTAAAATGGGCGAGGAGCCGTGAAGGACCACTTCCTGGCGGCATGTTCAAAAATGATATTTTTCAATAAATATTGGTCTTTTCTATTTGAAAATGCAACAGTTTATCTGAAAATTGATTTATTTTGTATTTGTATTTTAAATTTATTTTTTTATTTTCCAGGATATAAAGGGGGTACCAGCTATTCTATAATTTAACTTTATTATTATTATTTGAAACAAATTTAATTGAAAAATTAAATATGATGAAATAAAAAATTTTAATGACAATTTTGAAAAATGTAATAATAGTTATTTCTATTTATTATTATTGTTTATTAATTAGTATTATTTATTTTGTGTTTTATTTATTGTCAATGCATTTTTTTCATTTTTTAAATTTTTAAATATTTTTTTCTTGGTTGAAAATTGAATTTTGTTGTTAAAAAATAAATACTTGGTTTAAAGTTACCTTTTTTTATTCTTACGATTGATGCATGATCTAACTTGAAAAATTATCTCTTTTGTAAAAAATTCTTCTCTAGCTTGAAAATTCAACAAGTTTTAATTCGCTTTGTTTAAAAATTATTTCTAAACCGAAAATTTTGAAAACCACGTTTTTGGTTGAATTTTTTTTTTGAATATTCAACTATTTAGTTTAAAATTCATATTTCTTTATTTAAAATTGATCTAAATATTTGGTTGGAGATATATTAATTTTTAATTTTATTTTTGCTAACGCTTTTTGTATTTTTTCAAATACTGTGAACATTACAAAAACATGCGTTACCTAGAAATATTTTATTTAAAATTCTTGCTATTTTTAATTCAAAAAATAAGCTTCGAAATTTTAAATTTTAAAAATAATTTTTGAAACTAATATCTTTTTGTTGTATTTATAATCAATAAAATATATTTATAAAAAATTCTAATTGTGAAAATTCTGGAATTTTACAATTCGGATATTTTATAAATCGGCAATTTTCTGTCGGGAATTTTATTATTCGGGAATTTTCCAATTCGGTAATATTATAAACTGTCAATTTTATTATTCGGGAATATTCCAATTCGGGAATTTTATAATTCTAAAATTTTATTATTCGGGAATTTTCCAATTCGGTAATATTATAAACTGTCAATTTTATTATTCGGGAATATTCCAATTCGGGAATTTTATAATTCTAAAATTTTATTTTTCGGGAATTTTCCAATTCGGTATTTTTATTTTTCGGCAATTTTATTATTTGCAAATTTTATTTTTCGGCAATTTTCTAATTCGGTATTTATTTTTCGGTAATTTCATTATTTGTGTATTTTATTATTTGGGAATTTTCCAAATCGGTATTTTTATTTTTCGACAATTTTATTATTCGCGAATTTGATAATTCGGGAATTTTCTAATTCGAGAATTTTACTGTGCCGGGAATTTTATTTTCGGGATTTTTCAGTCGTCCCAAATCGGCAATTTTCTGTCGGGAATTTTTTTATTCGGGAATTTTACAATTCGGTAATATTATAAACTTTCGGGAACTTTAATATTCGGTAATTTTCCAATTCGGTAATATTATAAACTGTCGTAAATTTTGTCATTCGGGAATATTTCAATTCGGGAATTTTATAATTCTAAAATTTTATTATTCGGGAATTTTCCAATTCGGTATTTTTATTTTTCCACAATTTTATTATTAGCAAATTTTATTTTTCGGCAATTTTCTAATTCGGTATTTTTATTTTTCGGTAATTTCATTATTCGTGTATTTTATTAGTTGGGAATTTTACAATTTGGTAATATTATAAACTGTCGGGAACTTTAATATTCGGGAATTTTCCAATTCGGTAATATTATAAACTGTCGTAAATTTTGTCATTCGGGAATATTTCAATTCGGAAATTTTATAATTCTAAAATTTTATTATTCGGGAATTTTCCAATTCGGTATTTTTATTTTTCGACAATTTTATTATTGGCAAATTTTATTTTTCGGCAATTTTCTAATTCGGTATTTTTATTTTTCAGTAATTTCATTATTCGTGTATTTTATTAGTTGGGAATTTTCCAAATCGGCAATTTTATTATTCGTGAATTTGATTATTCGGGAATTTTCTAATTCGAGAATTTTACTGTGCCGGGAATTTTATTTTTCGGGATTTTTCAGTCGTGCCAAATCGGCAATTTTCTGTCGGGAATTTTTTTATTCGGGAATTTTAAAATTCGATAATATTATAAACTGTCTGGAACTTTAATATTCGGAAATTTTCCAATGCGGTAATATTATAAACTGTCGTAAATTTTATTATTCGGGAATATTTCAATTCGGGAATTTTATAATTCTAAAATTTTATTATTCGGGAATTTTCCAATTCGGTATTTTTGTTTTTCGGCAATTTTATTATTTGCAAATTTTATTTTTCGGAAATTTTCTAATTCGGTATTTTTATTTTTCGGTAATTTCATTATTTGTGTATTTTATTATTTGGGAATTTTCCAAATCGGTATTTTTATTTTTCGGCAATTTTATTATTCGTGAATTTTCTAATTCGGGAATTTTACTGTGTCGGGAATTTTATTTTTTGGTATTTTTCAGTCCCAATATATTTACTAGGTGAGAAAAAAGGTTTTATTTTTACAGTAAAAATCAAATATGGTAAAGGCACCAGCAATTGGAATTGATTTGGGGACCACCTACTCATGCGTGGGTGTTTTCCAACATGGAAAAGTCGAGATTATCGCTAATGATCAGGGAAATCGAACAACACCGAGTTATGTCGCTTTTACCGATACTGAAAGGCTTATCGGTGATGCAGCCAAAAATCAGGTTGCTATGAATCCCAGTAACACTATTTTTGGTAAGTAAAAAAAAATTCTGATATAAATTTTATAAATTTCCTTGATCGGGATTTTTACAAATTTTCGAAAGAAAAATAATTTTTTAAGTTCGATTTCAACAATTTTTTAAATAATTAGTTTAATTTATATCTTTTTCAATTATGATATCATTTAGTTTACAATGCGTGATTCGAAAATATTTTCCTTTGAACATTTTATATTTTACATTTTTGTTTTTTAAGCATATATTTTTAATTTTAATAATTTTTTAGTGCATCCTTAAAATATAAACAATTAACAATTAAAAGAATTTGAAGTTAAAATTTTTTTATAAAAAATCGATTTGTTTGTTCAAATGTAAAAAGAAATTATTTTACAAAACTTCATAATAATTTATTCCTAATTATAAGGCTTTCATTAAATTTAAAAATATTCTTTCAGTCCAAAATATTAAATTTTAACTTATTTAATAGCAATTTTTTAATTAAGAAAAAGAATAATTATTTAATATAACGTTAAAACTCTAATTTTTGTATTTTTATGTATAAATAACAACTGAACAATTATTATTTGTAGAGAAAGTTATTTTTAATTTTAAGAGATATTTAGTAATTTATTTTTCCCAATAATTTAAACTGAGTTTAAAAATGTTTTAAATTATATTATTTTAAGTAATTTTAAGCCAGAAATATTAAAAATTAAAAAATTAAATCTTTTAAATTAACAATACTTGAAAAGCCTTAAAATGTTATTTCAAAATCTTGAAATATCTAGAAGCTGTATTAAATTTTTTCAAATACAAAATCATTAAAAAAAAAATTTCAGAACTTCTAAATATCTTTTAAAATCAATTGAATTTTTCCTACAAGTTTTAGAAAATAATGTAGTAAATTATTAATAAAATTCCTCAAAATTGGGATTTATTGATAACAAACTTATTATTTGGAGAAAAAAATTGAAATAATTTTAAGAGACATTTAGAAGTTTTAAAAAGATTGAAAATTATTATAAACCAAAAATTTAGAAGCTTTTAAAGAATTGTGAAAGGCTTCAAAAGAATAAAAAATTTTCTTGAGATTCCTAGCAAAATTGAAAAGGATTTTTCATTTTAAAGAATTATTTTAACAGAATATTTTAAAGGATTTAAAAAGAAATTTAAAATGGTCAAAAAAGTACCTGGAAAATTTTACGGATTTTTTTTTTTAAGCAGGGTTTTCTAAATATTGTAAAAAAATTTGATCCATTTTATTTTAGTCTTTCTTAAAAAGCTTCTAAATTTTTTGTTTAAATTTTGAATCTTTTTAAAATTTCTAAATATCTCTTAAAATTACTCTAATTTTTTTCTACAAATAATAAGTGTTGAATTGTTATCAATAAATCCAAATTTTTATGATTTTTTTTATTAATAGTACTTTCTAGAAGTTGTAAGAAAAATGCAATTGATTTTAACAGATATTTAGAAGTTCTGAAAAAATTTCAAAAATAATTTTAGATTTAAAAAAATTTAAAACAACTTCTGGATATTTCAAGATTTTGAAATAAAATATTAAAGATTTTCAAGGATTAAACTATTTAAAATGAAAATAATGTAAATTCTAGTTTAAGGACTGTTAAGTTGAAAGAAAATTTTATTTAAAAATCTTTAATATTAAATTACTTAAAATAATAATTTTTTTTTAAATTCATTAATTGATTAATTAATTTAGAGTGTTTAAAATTTTACGGTAATTTATTTTTCCTAATAATTTAAAGTGAGTGATTTTTGGTTTTCAGAAATTCTAAAATAAAAATGAAATAAAAATGAAAATTAAAATAAAAATGAAAACTAAAATAAAATGAATCAAATTTTTCTACAATCTTTAGTAAATCCTGCAAATTAAAAAAATCCTTAAAGTTTTCCAGGGTTTTTTTTACAATTTTGAAATTCTTTTAAAATATTAAAAAATATTCTGTTAAAATAAATCTTCAAAATGAAAAATCCTTTTCAATTTTCCTGGGAATCTAAAGAAGTAAAAAAAAATTTTTTTTGAAGCCTTTCACAATTCTTAAAATGCTTCTAAATTTTTTGTTTAAATTTTGAATTTTTTTAAAACTTCTAAATATCTCTTAAAATTACTCTAATTTTTTCTACAAATAATAAGTGTTAAATTGTTTTTAATCAATCCAGAATTTTATTTTAATTTCCAGTATTTTCTAAAAGTTGTAAGAAAAATGCAATTGATTTTAAAAGATATTTAGAAGTTCTGATAAAATGTCCAAAATAATTTTAAATTTGAAAAAATTTAAAACAACTTCCAGATATCTCTAGATTTTGAAATAAAATTTTAAAGCTTTTCAAGGACTGTTAAGTCCAAAGAAAATTTAAACATTTTTAATATTTCTAGCTTAAATTTACTTAAAATAATATAATTAAATTTTTTTTTAAATTTATTAATTGATTTTTTAATTTAGAGTGTTTGAAATGTTAACGTAAATTTATATTTTTGGAACTTCTAAATCTTTGAACTCTATAATTAATCAAATTTACAAATTCTGAATTTTGCAGTTTACCTGCATTTATTTTGGAATTTTTCAATTTAAAAATGTTATTATTTTCCATTTTGAACTTATAAATTATTGACCTGTTGTGAATACAAAATTTTTAATTGAAAATTATTTAAACTTCAATTTTAAAAGTTTAAAATTCAAGAGTTTCAATTCGAATGGTTTAATTTCTTGTTTATTGTTTATCAATTTAAATATACGAGAAATAATTAACTTAAAATTAAATTTATTAACAACTATCGGTGCCTCGAAAATTAATAGAAATTAGATTATTTTTTTGCAATAAATGATTATTTTTAATTAATCATCCAACTGTAGGGAGATTTTGCCTAAATACGAATTAATTAATTTATTATTATTATTAATTATATAATTTTTAAACAAAAAGATTAATTTATAAAAAATATTATATAATTATATAATAATATTAAAATAATTATTAATTATTATTAATTATTAAATAATTAATTATCTTTAATTATTAAAGTTTTTCGTACAAAAACTTGTTCTTCGGGTGATATAAAATAAAATTTAAAAGCCAGCGATAAAGCCTCATATATATTTTCTGACCTGTACAAGAACATAAATAAACACAGAGCACAGCACACGGGGAGAAAATTAGCGTAGGAAAGATTATTTGCAGACACTGCCGGTGCAGACTGAATTCTAAAAATAGAAGCGTGATGTGTTTTTTCCTTCTTGAATCTTCGCTAGGGCTACTATTTTGGCCATCGATTTTTGAATATCTTTAATATTTAAATAAAAAAAGATCTATTATTTGAGCCGAAATTGTTTTTCGATTAATTGGATTGACTTAGGTGTAAGTAAAATTAATGTTTATGAAATTAATAAATTTTTTATTTCATTATAATCCTATATTTCTGGTACGAATATAAATTAAGAGCATTTCAACTTAATATTATTTTTTTAAATTATATCAATACGTCATCTTATATATTCAATAATTATTTACTCAATTTTTAATAAAATTAATGAATGTTCAATTAATAATTATTTTATATTCTGATGTTTTATTTTATTTGATTATTTTTTGTTTGTTGACCGTGAACATCATTGACCCTGAAAAAAACCCAAAAGTTACCGGGAAATTAATTTAAAAAACGGGAATTTACTTCTGATCGCAGAAAAACATTTTTTTAAAATAATTTTAATAAGTTTGTTCAATTTAGTAAATTGAAAGTACAAAAAATTGGTTAAAAATTAATTTTTGTGGTTGTTGAAGATTCATGATTTCAATGAAAATTTATCTCTTGTTGAAAATGTAATTAGCTTGTTAAAAATCAATTTTTTAATAATAATATAACCATTCCATAATTAGTCAAAAATGTATATTTTTTTAAATGAAAATTCAACTATTTGATTTAGTTCAAAATTGAATAGTTAGGTTGAAAATTAATTCCTTTTAATGAAAATTTTAATGTCCATTTTTGCTTAAAAATTTGTCTTTTCTTGTTCCAAATTCAAAAATTGCAATGAAAATTTGTCTTTATAAATTGAAAAGTCAACGATTTCATTGAAAATCTACATACTTTATTAAAATTAATTTTGTTTCTAGAAAATAATTTTTTTATTTTCAAGTTATTCCTTTTGTTTAAAAATTCTTCTTGGTTGGAAATTTTAATATTCCAGTTAAATATTCATAATTTTAGTTTAAAATTTCTCTTTGATTTTGAAAAGAAAATCACTTTGCTGCAACTTAAACTCTTTCTAAATTTTTTTGTTGTTGTAAAGATTCATCATTTTAATTAAAAATTCATTTCTTTGTTATACATAAGTTATTTTTTCGAAAACTTTTTTTTTTAATAAAAAGGGATTTTGAACAAAAAATTAACTACTTTATCGAAAATTTGTTTCTTTTTTTGGTTGAACATTAATTTTTTGACTAAAAACTTATGAAATGTTTTTTAATTCAAAGACTTAAATCTTCATTATTATTATTTTCTTATATTAAATTTAATAAATAAATTTATTAATATATTATTTTTAATAATTTTTTCCTTTATTATTAAAATTAGGATTTTTACTTTTAATTATTGGTATGTAAATATATTAACTAATTTCTCTTGAATTGTTTATTTTTAATAACAATGCAGAAAATATTTATTATTAAATTTTTGGTAGGAAATTCAAGTATTCCAGTTAAACATTCATCATTTTAGTTTAAAATTCCTCTTTTTTGTTGAAAATAAAATTACTTTTCTGAAACTTAAACTCGTTTGTTAAAAATTATTTTTTTACAGATTCATCATTTTAATTAAAAATTCATATCTTTGCTACACATGTGTTATTTTATTGAAAACTTATTTTTTTCTTTGGACCAAGAGGAATTTTACTATCAAAAACTGAATTTTTTTCTTTTTTGGATAATAATAATTATTTATTTCAACTGAAAATGTAAATACTATTCCAGTTGGATATTTACTAATTTCACATAAAAAAATATTTCTCTTTTGTTGAACGTTAATTTTTTGCCTAAAAATTTAATTATTTAATTTTTACCTGAGAAATTATATTTTTCATTGTTTTAAAATTTCACTATTTCAGTCAAAGATTTACAATTTTAGTTGAAAATTCGCCTTTTTGGTTCAATTTTTTTTTAATGATTCAAATTTTGTTTAACAGTTGATCGTTCTTAGTAATAATCAATTTTTATTTTTTTTTTCATTGAAAATTGAACTATTCCAGTTCGCGATTTATAATTTTAGTTGAAAATTCGTTATTTTTTGTTAACTATTATTTTTTTCAACTAAGAGTTTAACCAAAAAGGTTTTAAAAGGTTTCCAAAATTATGAAAAAAGAATATAAGGTTTTAATAATATTTTTTTAAATTTACGGAATTTTCTAAAAACTGTAGGGAAATTCTATCAACTGCAAAAATATTTAGAAGTTCTAAAAAAATTTCAAAAATTATTTTAAAGCTTAGTAAATTTAAAACAATTTCTAGTTTCTCAAGATTTTGAAATAAAATTTAAAGCTTTTCAAAGATTTTTATACTTATTAAAATTAAAATAATTTAAATTCTGATTTCAGAAATTCTCAGTTTAAAAAATTTAATTTTTCAGTTTTTAAAGTTTGTAGCTTAAAATTGTTTAAATAATATAATTTTCAAAATTTTAAAGTTCATTGATTATTTAACTTCGAGAATTGAAAATTATAACTTGGATTTATATTTTTAGAATTGAATCTGAATCTTTGAACTCAGTAATTTTGTAAAGTTACAAATTCAAAATTTTGAAGCTTATCTGAATACAAAATTTTTGAATTGAAATAACTTTTAATTTTAAAATTTAAAAATTTTCAGAATTCCATTTTTAATATTTTATTTTAATTATAAATGGTTTTATTCTATGTATGAAAGATTATATAATAAAAATATTACAACATAAAGATTTTAGTATTTATTATTTATATTTAAAACTTTTTAAACTGAACTATTTCAGGTTGAAAATTAATTTTTTATCAGAAATTTTACCTATTCCATTGTTCGTTGAAAATTCATATTTTCTATGTGAAAATTCGACCATTTTATCAAAGAATTCGCATTTTTGGCTAAAAAATTCAAACTGTTTTGTTGAACGTTTTTCTTTTTTGGGGTACACATATTATTATTTTGTTAGAAAATTTATTTATTTGGTTAAAAATAAATTTTTTGTTAAAAATTCAACTGTTTTGTGAAAGATGCGGTTTTTTGGTTTAAAAATTTTTTTTTATTTTTTACTGAAAATCTATTTGTAAGTTTAAAATTTAATGAAAATTTAACTATTTCGTTGAAATTTTTTTTTTCAATTAATAATCTGTTTTTCTACTTGAAACTAAGTTTTTTTTTTGTTGAAAATTTATATTTTCGAGTTGAAAATGCAACTGTTTTACAAAAATTTGGCCGTTTGGCCCAAAAAGTTTAACAATTTCAATAAGATTTATATCTTTCTTAACTGAAAAATCTTGATTTGTTGAAAATTGTTCTATTTGGTTAGAAAATTTTAACTATAGTGGCCTAAAAGTTAAATAACCTCCTTAAAAATTATTTTTTGTTAAAAGTTCATCCATTTGATTAAAATTTTTGTTTTGGTTTTCATCATTTTAGTTTAATATTCATCTTTTTTGAAAATTAAACTATTTCGGTAATTTTTTTTGTTTAAAATTTATGCTTTACGTGAAAATTTGGTTGAAAACTAAACTGTTTAAAAGTTCAATTATTAAAAAAAATTTTTTTTAAAGTTTAGTAGAAGCTGAATGTTTTTTGATTGAAAATTCGACTATTTGGTTGAAAATTGATTTTTGAATTATATAATTAAAGTATTTAGTTAAAAAATCGAGAAGTTTTGTTTAAATTCAAGTATTTTATTAAAAATTAATCCTTTTTGATTGAAAATTTAACTGTTTTGTCGAAATTTCAAAAATTTGGTTAAAAACTCAACTATTTTGGTGAAACTTTAATTATTTAATTAAATATTAAACTTAAATTAGTTTCAATCTTTGAGAGAAAAGATTCTCGGTCTTCCGTCGCTTAATGGTAAAAGCGTTTAAAACGCGTAATAAAAAATCTTTTATTTAAATAAAAAATTTTTATATTTAATTTAAAGAATTTTAAAATGCGGTCTTAAAGACCTAAATAGTTAAAAAGTAAAAGCGTTTGAAGTTCATTTTTTTTTAAATATCATATTTATTTTATCAACCGTAAATATAAATAAATTATTTTTTAAATAAATGTATATTTTAATGAATAAAAGGGAACAATAAATGATTTGATAAAACGATTCGAAAGCGGTTAACATTTTTTTTTAATTCAAATTTTAACGTTAAAAATTCAACTGTTTCAATTCGAAAGTTTTACTTGGCAACTTTATAAAAAATTGTAAACTTAAAAACAACTTCAAAATAATTTTTTAGTTTAAAATATTCAATTTTTAATCCATTCAATTAAAAAAAAATTTGTTTTAATTAAGAAAATGAATAATTATTTAATATTTTGTAATATTGGACTGTTTATTTAAGACGAATGAATTAAAACCAAATATTAAAAAGTAAGCAATTTGATACTGAATTTTTTAACATAGAAAACCTTGAATCGTTAAAAATTCGAAGAGGTTTTAAATTTTGAATTTTTATTTTTATTTGAACAAAATTTTAAATTTGTACGTGAAGTTGTTGAATTTTGGTGTTTAAATAATAATTAAATACTTATTTCTTGTAGAAAAAAATGAGTAATTTAAAGAGGTAGTTAGAAGTTTAAAAAAATTCAAAATGAATTTAGAACTTAGAGGATTTCAAATAATTTAAGCTAAGTGTGTACCGAATTTTTTTTGCTATTTGTACCTAAATTTAGGTGCAAATAACTACAGCCCTATTTAAAATAAAATGTCGATTTTTGTTAATTAAAAAAAAAAAAATACAAACTTTTTAAGAATTTTGAAAGGCTGAAAGGCTTTAAAAGAAAATTTTTTTTTTAAGATTCCTAGAAATAATTGAAAATAATTTTTCATTTTGTAAAATTATTTTAAGAAAATATTCAAAAACATTCTAACATATTAAAAAAGAATCTCGAAAATTTTAATATTTTTTTTTTAATTTGCAGGATTTTCTAAAAAGTAGTAGGAAAAATTCCATAAAAAAAATTTTTAAATAAAAAAACTTTTGAACATTTTTCTCTAATAAATATTTGTAATATTGTATTATTATAAAAAAATTTGTAATATTTATTATTACAAAATGACTAGCGAATCAAAAAACGTCAACTTTTTATTATTATAAAAGAAAGTTGATTACATACGGAATTAAACATTCTTTAATATCAGCAGCAAAAAATTATTGATTTTTAAATATAATATTAAATTGTTGTTAAACTAGAAAAAATCAAAATTTTTGAATTCTATTAAAAATTTGTCTTTTTTTTATAATAAATTAATCTTGTAGATGAAAAATTCATCTTTTTTAGTTAAAACTTGAAATTTTAGTTTTAGAATTCTTGAATTTGGTTAAAAAATGTTTTTTTTTTGGGTAAAAAATTTTAACTTTTTTTTTAAAAGTTCATCTTTGTTAGTTGAAAATTCAACAATTGGTTACGAATTCTTGAAGTATATTGAAAATTCGTCTTTCTTGTTAGTAAATCAATTTTTTTTGTAAATTAATTTTTTTTAGTTAATAATTCAAATTTTTGGTCGCGAGTTCTTGAATTTTGAAAAACTTTGTTTTTCTCTACAAAATAAATTTTCTTGTTTGAAAATTAATCTTTTTCGTTAAAAATTTAACCGTTAGGTTTTAAAGTTGAACTATTTTCTTAAAAACTAAAAGAAAATCTTATTTCTTTCTTAAAAATGTAAATTTTTGTTTGAGAATTCACGAATTTGGTTAAAATTTGTTTTTTCAGTTGAAAATTGAACAAATAGGTTTTAAAGTTTAACTGCTTTCTTAAAAACTAAACAATTTTTTAAATTTCTTTCGTAAAAATTGAACTTCTTTGTTAAGAATACTTGATTTTCATTAAAAATACACCTTTTTTCGGTAGAAAATTAAAGTTTTTGTTTAAAAATTAATCCTTTTTAGTTGAAAATTTAACTAACTGGTTCAGAATTCTCGAATTTAGTTAAGCATTCATTTATTTTGGTTGAAAATTTTTGAGATATATTGAAAATTCGTATTCTTTTGAAATAAATTATTCTTTTCCTTTAAAAAGCAATCTTTTTTTAGTTTAAAATTCAACTTTTTGCTTCAGAATTTTTGGATTTTTTTTGAAAAATTATTTTTTGTCGATAGAAAATTAAAACTTTTTTTTTTCAAAATTAATCTTTGTTAGTGGAAAATTCAACTGTTTGGTTGAGAAAGCTTGAATTTAATTTTTAGTTTTTTTTTGTTGCAAATTAAACAGCTAGGTTTGAAAGTTTAACTAATTTCTAAAAAGCTTAAGTATTTTTCTTTTTTAAAAATTTAACTTTGGTTCAGAGTTCTGGAATTTTATTGAAAATTCGTCTTTTTTTGTAATAAATTAATCGTTTTGTTTAAAAATTAATCTTTTTCAGTTGTAAATTCAACTGTCTGGTTGAGAAATTTTGAAAAATAAATTTTTTTGGTTGAGATTTCTTGAATCTGTTTAAAAGTCGTATTTTTTAGTAATAAATTAATCTTTTTAGTTGAAAATTAAACTTTTTGGTTCTGAATTCTTGAATTTTGTTTAAAAATTCGTTTTTTTCAATAGAAAAGTAAACTTTTCGTTTATAACTTAACCTTTTTTAGTTTAAAATTAAACTTTTTGTTTAAAAATCAATTTGTTTTTAGTTGAAAACTCAATTGTTTCGTTGAGAAGTCTTGAATTCAGTTTTTTTTCAGTTAAAAATTAAAGAATTAGGTTTTCAAGTTGAACTACTATCCTAAAAACTAAAAAAATTTTATTTCTCAAAAATATACCTTTTTGGTTGAGTATTATTGAATTTTATTGAAAATTCGTCTTTGTTTCGTAATAAATTAATCTTTTTGTTTAAAAATGAATTTTTTTAAGTTGAAAATTCCATTTTTTTGTTAAAAATTCTTGAATTTTGTCAAAAAATTAGTTTTTTTCGGTAGAAAATTAAACTTTTTGTTTAAAAATTAATCTTTTTTAGTAGAAAATTGAACTTTTTGGTTCAGAATTCTTGAATTTTATTAAGAATTTCGTTTTTTTGTAATAAATTAATCTTTTTGTTTCAAAATTAGTCTATAATTTCATTCTTAAAATTTCAACTTTTTGTTTGAAAATTCTTGAATTTTGTTGAAAATGTGCATCTTTTAGTAATTATTCTTCTTGTTTAAAAATAATTTTTTTGTTTAAAACGTTAACTAGATTTTCATTAAAACTATTTCTTTTTTTTTTGTAGAAAATTAAAGTTTTTGTTTACAAATTAATAATTTTTACTTTAAAATTTCACTAACTGGTTGAGAATTCTCGAATTTAGTTAAACATTCGTTTTTTTTGTTAAAAATTAAACTAGGTTTTCAAGTTAAACTGCTTTCTTAAAAGCTAGAAAAAAATTATTTCTAAAAAATTTAACTTTTTGTTTGAAAATTCTTGAATTTGACTGAAAATTCGTCTTTTGTAATAAATACATCTTTTTGTTAAAAAATTAGTCTTTTTTAGTTGAAAATGTAACTTCTTGTTTTTACATTTTGTTACAAAATTCTTCTTTTTTTATTGTAGAAAATTAAAATTTTTGGTTAAAAATGTAATAAATTGGTTTTAAACTACTTTCTTAAAAATTAAAAAAATTTCATTCTTAAAAATTCAACCGTATGATAATTCTTGAATTGTGTTGAAAATTTGCCTCTTTTGGTAATTATTCTTTTTGTTTAAAAATAATTTTTTTGATTCAAAAATGAACTAGGTTTTAATTTAAACTACTTTTTAAATATTCAAAAAAAAATTTCTTTAAAATTCAACTTTTTGTTTGAGAATTCTTTAAATTGATTGAATATTAGTCTTTTTTTTGTAATAAATTAATATTTTTGCTTAAAAATTCATCTCCCTGGTTAAAAATTTGCCAACTAAGTTTTAAAGTTGAACAATTTTTTTTAAAAATTCGCTTTCGTATTAAGATTAGCGGCACTATTCAGAGCGGCATCATTGAGAAGTGTGTGTTTTGTCCTGTAAAACCTGAACAGATCCTGGTATCCTTGGTTTAAATACGCCAGCTCCTCTAAATTAATGTTTTAGCTAATTTTATTTTGTTTAACGTCATTTCGTTTTTTTCTTCTTTTTAATTTCCAGATGCGAAGCGCCTGATTGGTCGTCGATTTGATGACCCAGCTGTGCAAAGTGACATGCAACACTGGCCATTCGCCGTTATTAACGACAATGGAAGACCAAAAATCCAGGTGACCTACAGAGGTGAACTGAAGACCTTCTTCCCAGAAGAAGTGTCCTCAATGGTTCTCGTGAAAATGAGGGAAACAGCCGAGGCCTTCCTGGGCAAAAAAATCACCGACGCCGTCATCACAGTTCCTGCCTACTTCAACGACTCCCAGCGTCAAGCTACCAAAGACGCCGGTTCCATAGCCGGTCTGAACATCCTCCGAATAATCAATGAACCAACAGCTGCCGCGATTGCCTACGGCCTCGACAAGAAGGCTTCAGGAGAGAAAAACGTCCTCATATTCGACCTTGGAGGTGGCACCTTCGACGTCTCGATCTTGACGATCGAGGATGGAATATTCGAGGTGAAATCAACAGCTGGAGACACTCATCTTGGTGGCGAGGACTTCGACAACCGGATGGTCACTCACTTCGCTCAAGAATTCAATAGAAAATACAAAAAGGACCTCTCTTCTAATAAGAGGGCTTTGAGAAGATTGAGAACTGCTTGCGAAAGAGCAAAGAGGACTCTCAGTTCCTCCACCCAGGCGAGCATCGAGATCGACTCCCTTTCCGACGGAATCGACTTCTACACTTCCATGACTAGAGCAAGGTTTGAGGAACTCTGTGCTGATCTTTTCCGAAGTACTCTCGAACCTGTGGAAAAGGCCTTGAGGGATGCGAAGATGGACAAGGGTCAGGTGAACAGTATCGTTCTGGTTGGAGGCTCGACAAGAATCCCGAAAATCCAGAAGCTTCTCCAGGATTTCTTCAATGGGAAGGAACTGAACAAGTCCATCAATCCTGACGAGGCTGTGGCTTATGGCGCTGCTGTCCAGGCTGCGATTTTGCACGGGGATAAATCAGAAGAAGTTCAGGACCTTCTTCTCCTTGATGTGACACCTTTGTCTCTCGGAATTGAAACCGCCGGAGGAGTGATGACGAGTCTGATCAAAAGAAACACCACGATTCCGACAAAGCAGACTCAGACCTTCACGACCTATTCGGACAATCAGCCAGGTGTCCTAATTCAAGTTTATGAGGGCGAGCGAGCCATGACGAAGGACAACAACAGTTTGGGGAAATTTGAGTTGACTGGGATTCCTCCAGCGCCTAGAGGAGTTCCCCAGATCGAGGTTACCTTCGACATCGACGCTAATGGTATTCTGAACGTGTCGGCTGTTGAGAAGTCAACTGGGAAGGAAAACAAGATCACGATTACTAATGACAAGGGCAGGTTGTCCAAGGATGATATCGAGAGGATGGTGAACGAGGCTGAGCGCTACAAGAATGAGGATGAAGAACAGAGGGAAAAAATTGCTGCTAAGAATGCCTTGGAGTCGTACTGTTTCAATATGAAGAGCACCATTGAGGATGAGAAGATCAAGGACAAGATTGATCCGAGTGATAAGGCGAAAGTACTTGCCAAGTGCAATGAAGTCATTGCTTGGTTGGATGCTAATCAGTTGGCGGAGAAGGAAGAGTTTTCGCATCAGCAGAAAGAGTTGGAGGCTGTTTGTAGTCCGGTTGTTGCTAAACTTTATCAGGGGGCTGGAGGTGCTCCTGGTGGTGCTGGAGGATTCCCAGGAGGAGCTGGCGGATTTCCAGGAGCTCCGGGTGCAGCTGCTGGTGGTGCTGGCGGAGGACCAACCATTGAAGAAGTGGATTAAGTTTTTTGTTTTCAAAACAGGATTTGGGGATAACTTTCGCTACGGTAAGAAGTTTTTAAAACAAGACTGACAGCAAGTATCAACATTAACATATTTCATGAAAATTCAGGGCATTATCGAAACTTCAATGGTCTCATCTTTAGGATTTTGACTCTGAGCGAATTTTCTCCATCCCGAATTTATTTAAAGTATTTATATTGTGTTTTTATCTTTTTGTAAAGCAGATATTAACTTATTCTTTCTGAAAAATATATGTGTTTAACAGAAAATACATGTGTTTTATTCTTCCTTGTCTAGTGTCCTAATTAGTTCAATAGGGAACACCACTGTGGTTAAAAAAATCATTTTTTTTTTGCATTTTCTTAAAGTGTATATATTTAAAAACATGTAGAAAAATGTTCAACTTAAAAATCTTGAAAATTGACGAAGTTATACTCTAAGACTACTATGTGACAGTTTAATGTAAGTTCACATGTTATTTCAACTAGCGCTATCTCACATGCAATGAAAACTTTAAACGCGTTTTTCGCGAAACGACTTTTTTTTTTTTTAACATGGTGGCATCGATTTCTCGAAAACTAATGAATCGATTTTAATTTTTTTGTTGTTGAAATGTTTGTACTTATATTAGCTAAGGTTGTACGTGGCTGTTTTTCAACATTTTGAAAATTAATATTTTTTCAAGCCCTTAAAAAAGGGGTAAAAAAATGAACTAATTTTTCAAAGCGGCAAGTTTGAGCGCACCTATGGCGTTGCGACGGTTGAATCTAGCGCTTCGCGCTCAAATATTCTTTGCATTTGGAATGCTTAAGGAATTGGATACATCAATATGTTCATAATTTAAAAGAAAGTTTATTTATAAATTGAAGAAATTTGATATTACCATTCGAGTTATAGCACTTGCAGATAATTTTTTGTTTGATGCATTTCAGATTTTTTGATTCGCGTATATTGAGCACTGACACCAATTTTGGAGTAATCGACTAAACCTAAACCTTAATAAAATTAATATAAGCAATAAAATTTGCAAATTCGTTAAATATCAACAAATAAATATATCTGCACACACGTAACCTATCATTATTTTTGGAGCATTCTTAGCGATTTCTAGAGGAAAAAAAGAAACTTCGAACGTCGATAAAGTCGAGATCACGTGATTAAGTTCGTTCATGAAATTTCTGTGTAAAGAATGAAATGATTTTCATTTTTTTTGGTCCTCACTACGTCCACACGGATTGAGATATCGTGTTCAGAAATTAGGAAGTTTATACAAAAAGGGCTAAGGAACGTTTGTATATATCAAAATGTTTATAATTACGAAGAAAGTTTTTTTAGTAGAATGCTATAGGAATAGGAAATAAAGTTTTAATGTCGATAAAGTAGATTCCTCGATTAAAAAAATTGAGGAACATCTTAGAATGTGATATTCGAAAATACGTCCAAGTCCTATCTTGAGAAATGTGCATCTTCAGAAAATAATTAAAATTTTCTAATGGATTCCAAGTTAATAAAAAAAAACTATAAAAATAAAATTTCGCCCGGGGGCAAAAGACAAGGCGCGTCCGACTCTTGAGTTCCGCCGGTTGGTTTACAGTCAACAAAAGTCATCAGCTAATCGATTCAACGTCAAAAATTAGACGTCAAGAATTATGGAAGTTGGTTGGAGAACTCCGAAGAATAAATTTTAGCACATTACTGATGTTGCTATGTTTCCAATTTGAAATTTATTTTTTATCTTTAGGACCGAAAAAAATGAAAATCATTTAATTCTTTACACAGAAATTTCATGAACGAACTTAGTCACTTGATCTCGATTTTATCGACGTTCAAAGTTTCTTTTTTTCTCCGCTAGAAATCGCTAAAAATGACCAAAAAATGATGATAGGTTACGTGTGTGCAGATACTTATTTGTTCATTTGCAACGAATGTGCAAATTTTATTGCTTGTATTAATTTTTTTCAAAGATTAGACGATTTTGTCTAAAATTGGTGTCAGTGCTCAATATAAGCGAATCCAAAAATCTGAAATGCATCAAACCAAAAATGATCTGCAAAGTGCTATAACTCGAATGGTAATATCATATTTCATCAATTTATAAATAAACTTTCTTTTTAGATTACAAATATATTGATGTATAAAAACGTTCACTAGTGCTTTTTAATTTATCTTTAAAAGTTTAAATACGATATCTCAATCCGTGCCGACACAGTGAACACAAAAAAAAATGTTCACAACTGGGGACTAGTTCGGTCACGTGGTCACGGAAGAGCATGCCCTTAAATAAAACTTTATCAAAAAGAACTCTTTCAGATGGCAGTATTTTATGCGTCTCCATATTCTGAATTGTCTACTCAAGTATTGGGATCTGAAATCTTGAGGGCACCACTAGCGGTAAAAGCAATATGGCTGGCGACAGTAGGTAGACGTCTCATAAGACTTATGTAAAAAAATTAAAAATTAGTCTCAAACCTTAAAAATAGAGGTAACAATAGCTCAAATTTGTGATTTCACAAAATCTACACCGGCATGTAGAAACTTCGTAGAAGGAGAAAGAATTCTACATGCAAGAAATCTTCTATTTTAAGGAAAAGAGGTGGCAAATGAAACTTCAGTTTCTATTATTACATTTTTTTGCAAACTTCGAATTTAAAAACTCTTGTCTAAATAATAAATTCTTCAATTTAAATTCATCAACATTTAAAATGTAATATTAACTATCGACATTTCAATGCAAAATTTAATTCATATCAACTTGAAATGACAAATCAGCAGTAACTTTTTTCAGATTTGAGGTTATGTTGATATATTTGTACATAAAATAATATTTTTATTTAGAACCTGCTTTGATTATCCCGGTTTCACTGTAAAAAACACTGTCAAACTTTTAGAAAAATTATTTTCGTACATTCGCCTATACTTTCCGTCAAAATTTACCTACCAGGGGTTTCCGATTCTGTTACCAGGTGGCGTACTCGAGTATTTGAGATCCCTGGTTTGAGATTTTCGGGTTCTAGGGGTCTCGAAACTTGGAGATTCGTTGAAAAACTGTCGTGTCAAATTTCGGACAATTCTAATACTTTCTCAATCAAGAATAATGAGAATGGCGCACTAAAAGTAAAAAAAATTTAATTCAAATTTCTTTATAAATACTAATATTTTTTTGTAAATAAACTATACCTGATCATTATAAACTATAAATAAATATTATATTTTAAACCAAAGGTGAAATAGTACATTTCATTAGTAAAAAAATTAATTTTCAATCGATAATGATGGGTTTTCAATAAAAAAAGTGCAATTTCAAACTTAAAAATATAAATTAAAAAAATTGTTCTACTAACTGTTCAAGAAAAAAAGATGAATTTAAACTGAAATTTGGAATTTTCTCTACAAAAAAATGAATTTGTAACAAATTGGTTAAAAATCTAACCAAAAAGATCAATTTTTTACCACAAAAGACAAATCTCTAACAAAATGTATGAATTTTCAACCAGAATCATAAATTTTCTACTGAAAAAAAATATTTTCAATCAAAGTGATATACCTTTACCCCAAAAACTGAATTTTCAACCAAATAGTTGAATTTTTAACCATAAAGATGAATTTCAAACGAATATTTTTTTCTATCTAAAAGATAAATTTTCAATAAAATAAATAAATTTTCAGTCACAGAAAGAAATTTTTAACGAAAATGATTAATCTTTCACCGAACAAAATTAATTTTCAAAAACGAACATTCATTTTCTACAAAAAAAAATAACTTTTCACAAAATACATTCATTTTCAATCACGTGGTTAACTTTGTATCTGAAAAAGATAACTTTTAAACCAAAAACCAAATAGACGAAGAAGATTAATTTTTACAAAAAAAGACGAATTTTCAAGCAAAAAGATTAATTTTCAACCATAAACATTAATTTTCTACAAAATACGCGAATTTGTAACTAAATAGTTGAATTTTCAACTAATAAAGATTATTTTTCAACCAAAAATGGAACATGTTAATTTTTATCCAAAAAATGAATTTCCCTGGAAATAGTTGAATTTTCAACCAAAGAAATTAATTTAAAGAAAAGAATATTAATGTTTCACTAACAAAGATGCATTTTCCACTAAACACGTATTTGAATTTCCAAAAAAATAGTTTGATTTTCAAACAGTTAAGTTTTAAATCAAATATAAAATAGTTAAAAATTCAGTTAAAAAAAATGTTTTCAAACAAAAAAAAGACGAATTTCTAACAAAATAAATCAATTTTTAACGAAAGAAATACATTTTTCATAAAAATGATGTACCTTTCACCCAAAAATAATAAATCAAATAATAAATCAAAAAATGATAAAATAATAAAATAATAAATAAAAAAATAATAATAAATCAAATAAAATAATAAATCCAATCATATGTCGAATAATTAAATAAACATTGAAAAACATTACTTTCCAATCAAACAAAAAACGATTTTTCAACAAAATATTGTAACCAAGAAGATTAATTATGTACCCAAAAAAACACTAAATGTAACAAAATACAAGAATGATCAAAAAGATATATTTCGGGTTCCAATCGTGTACAAAACTACAATTTTTTGGCGGATTTTTCTTGAAAATTTTAAATTAAAAAAATGATTTTTTTTTATCCAATAACAAAAATTTAACAAAATAGTTGAATTTTCCTAACCAAATTAATTCTCTTCTAAACAATTAAAAAAAAAAATACCTAAATTTTCAACAAACAAAATTAACTTTTAAACACCAAATGGAATAGTTTTTTTCTCAATATTTCTAATTTCATATATTTCATGAAGTTTTGACATGTTTATATATTATGTTATCTTCTTCCTCATTTTATTCTTTAAAATTGTTAATTTATTTTAAAATTTGGTTTGAAAATCGCGCGCTTTTACTTCTGGTTCCGGTTTAATCGTAGCCAATCAAAACAGTGATGAGAAGTGAAGGGACTCCGCCGCTATCAAAGCTGACAGTGGTGGGAGGTGGATACGCTTCGTCACTTAGAATATCCAAGCGTAAAGTACTTGGAATAAGTGAAGGTGCACTAGTAAAAAGGGAAACTTAATAAATAAGTTAAAAATTATAGGAAAAACGAGCTTTATTTGCTCAACGACTATATTACATAATTTATCATACAGTAAACATTTAAAAGGGTTTAAACGATAACATCGTACATTGATTTTATAAATCATAATATACATCGACGCCTTATGAAGTTACGTGATTATAAGGCGTTGCAATATTGTTTGGTTATTTTATATAATACGAATGCGCTTATTTATAATATACATATCATATATAATTATAGTTGTTCGATCAAAACGTTTTCGCGAATTGTTCGAACTTGTAGTATATATTGTATGACCTTTGTGATTTTTCCTTTTTTTTTAGAAAGGCAGCGCACGCATTAAACGATATCGATAATCGATTCGCTGATTGAAAATTCGGTATTTATCATAAAACGTTGTCAAAGCCGACTCAAGTTATACAAACTACTGCACCAATATTATATAAAAATGTTGTAAGTGCCCTCCTAATTTCGAAATTTGACCTTATCACCTTTTGTAACTGAATATTTCATTTTTGGAATTGAGTAAACTCTCACAAAGCGCCTTTTTTACCAAGTGCCTCTCTCTTTGCATCACTAAAATATTATCTTGTCCTATCCTCAACCTCAATAATTGTTTATCTTTTTCTGCCATGAAGATTCAAAGTTTTTAAAAAGATTGGATAGATGCGAAAGATGCGCGTGCGCGAGATGATATTCAAATAATCCACCAATGCGCCCCAAAGATATTTCCCGCCAAGCCATAGGGGCGTGGCTTTACAGGCGCTTGGTAACAAGCTTCTTACCGAGCACCGGGCGCTTTGTGAGAGTTTACTCTTATAATAAATATTATGATCAATACAAGTCAATATAAATATTCAATATCGATAAACTTGAATAATTTTTTATATTTTCTTCTAAAGTATAGTGATGATTCTCAATTGCTGATTTAGAAATGCTGTGCAAGATAATATTTTTTAATATGCGCAGGATTATTTGTCCACTTAAAATCATTATTCTTAATTGTTATTTAATGCCACTTATTATTATTTTACGATTGAGTCGACTCTGGACCAATTTCTTTTACAACCATAGTTCGTATTTACTTATGATTATTATTTCTATCGGAGTCTTCAAATATGGAATACATTTACTATCTTGCTTTCTTCGTAATATATTAAACTTTCCCCTCATTACGATTAACAATATTAATTTAACACTTGTATAGGTAAAAATCACTATATAAAAAGATGCTACAAGGGATGACTTACATTGATATGTATAAAAAATTCTTTTTCACAATCACTTAAAAGAAGGAGGTTGCCAGAAATTTTTTCGTGAGGTTGGATGCAATTGCTATTAATTAATGAACGAGTTACTGGAATAAAGGCAGCAATTTTTTAAAATTTAATTATAAATAATTGGAAAAAAATAAGTACCGAGTTAAGCGAATAAAGCACATATCAAAGTATTCCTTGCAATGAGAGAATATTTTTTCTGGCAAATTGTTGAGAAAATAATTCGGTGGATTATTCAGATTAATTCTTTCAGGCCGCATTTTTATGCGATTATTTTTTTATCAGTAATTATTTACTTTGATGAATTTTCTGAATTTTCTATTAAATGGTTAAAGAAATTTTTGAAGGTTTGCTTTCTAGTTTATAAGTAAAATATTATTTGGGTAAGAATAAAAAAAGTTTCATATTAAAAATAATCTATAGAAATTACGTTCATAACTATTCTAATTCTGTTAAAAACGTATACTAAATTATTTCAAAGGTATGAATTTTTAATTTCAATTCGAAAAGTAGTTACCAAATTTCCAAAAAACTCTTTCTCAGTTCAAAAAGTCGTCATTTTACATAAAAAAATTTATTTAACATATTACAAATTTTTAATTTTTTTTTTCAAATTGAAATAGTACAAATCTATTAATATGTAACATCAATGAAATCGTTGATCGATTCTCATTTCTTTCGATCCTTTCTTCTTATTTTGTTTTGGAATTTAACCTAAAAAGAAAATTGTATAACAAAAATTTGAATTATTTTTGTGTTTTCTTTTCTTCAGAAAATTAAAAATATTTTTGTGAATACATTACAAAAGCGAGTATAAAGTGATTATTATAATTCCATGGAAACTCCGAAACGTTGAAAAAAGACGTTTTTGAACATTTTTTTTATTGTTTTGGTAATTTTTGACAAAAATACAAACGTTTTTTGGTCTTTTTGGATTGATCTTTTACTTTTGGACTAAAAAGAAGGCCTTGCAGAAGGCTTCTAAAAATTTACCGAAAAATTTGGGAAATTTTGAGTATTTTATGAGATTTTCTTTTATCGATTCAGATTTCTTTCAATATAATTATACACTTATTCTTAATTTTTTCTGAAATTTAATCACAAAAAAAATGTATAATTTTTGTTTTTTTCCATAAAAATACAAATTCTTTAGTAAAAAATATATAAAAGTGAGTATGGAGTGAAAGCCCGAAAGGTTGAAAAAATCAGTGAGAATTTTTTTTATATTTGTATTTTTTGACAAAAAATACAATTTTTTGGTCTCTCTTGGCTGATATTCAACTTTTGAAAAAAAAATATTTATAATACATGTATTTTTATAATTTTTCGTTCTGAGATTTAACTTGAAATGTTTTAAAATTTTTTCGCTTTTTTCAGTTAAATACAAATTTTGTTGCAAAAAAATGATGAAAGTAAATACAAATTTATTATGATTCCATGGAAAAGCTGAAAAGTTGAAAAATCTGTCATTAAACAAATATTATTTGATTTTTTTGTTAATACAAACTTTTTTTGGTCCTCCTTGGCTAACATTTTCCTTTGTGACTAAAAATAAGGTTTTTCAAAAGTTTTGAAACCATTTCCTTCCAAATTTAGAAAAGTCAAAAAAGTAAACAAATTCATTTTTATTTTATTTTAATTATTCTTTTCTCTCCGCGTGGGATGAATAAGGAATCAGGATATTAATTTATGAAAAATAAAACAAGCTTGTTCGATACCAGTATAGGCACATATTGGCAAATAGAACTGACTATAGAAAGGGCGAAAATTTGATGCCAGGATAGGTTTCAATGGGGTTTCCATATTTGCAGACTTATTTTCTATATTAACCAAATAGTTCTTATATAAATCATGTTCCACTTCTCAATAGTTATTTATTTTTGTTATTCGAATGCTCATTTAGGAAGGATGAAGTAGGACGTTTATAGGAATCATTTCTTAATCGTAATGCCTCCAACAATAACTTGAATAACTTCAATAACAATTTAATAGAATATGCTTCCAAACTTCCAAGATAAAATCCAAGCTTTAATTATCTACATTAATTATAGAATAATTGTTGAATTAATCCATTGCTAACGTTAAAAGTAAGAGATTATTCCATTTGGAATTAATCATTACATTTTTAGAGTTTCGTAGTTCGTCCGACGTAATTTTTTCATGAAGCTCGAGAGAAGACGAGATAAGACTCAAGACTAAACTCGAGACGAGGCGAGAATCAAGACTAGACTCGAGAAGAGAATCGAGACGAGGCAAGAATCGAGACAAGACGAGACTCGAGTCGAGGCATGACTCGCCGACTTTGACTAATTTTTTTATAATTAATATTCGCAAGTCAAGAAGGAAGGAAGTTAAGAAAGGCGAGGTTGAGCAATAATCAATATCGCAGAAAACTATTGAATGGAACACGACATGTATAGCATATAATCGCGGTTTCACGCGCCAGGGAGCGGAAAAAATTTATTCGCCGGGCATCAAGCCTCTAGATCCATTCTTCACTTTCGCACGTACATTTCATAATTGCAAAAGGGCAAAATATAAAGCTTCGTGACACGATTTCGTCGTCCACTGAAAGCAATGATTTTTTACCATGCGAGAATTTCTATTACTTAAGTGGTGCAAATTTGAAGTTTTTAATCCCGGTATTTTGAAAAAATGTGGAAAAATAAATAAATTTAGTGTGAATGAGTTTTGAAAAAAGATTTAGTTATTATTATTATTATTATTATTATTGAATATGAACAAATGAGATGTTATTTTTGCATTTTTTATTTTATTGTCGATATTCAACGAGTAGGTAATTTAATACCGGAAAAAGTTATTTAGTGTTTTCTGATATTCAGTTAGCATTTTTAAATAATTGTGGGCAATTGAAAACTAATAAAATTTTTTAATTAACCATTCATCACATTCATCCCTGGAAATATCACAGAAAATCGAAAAATATAAAACTAGGCGCACCGCGGCTTTATTTTTACGATTTATCTACTTAGCTTTTTACACATCTTTCGTTACAATGCTCGCTGCTGTAACTATTGTAATTGCTAATAAATTAATAATTTTTTTTCACGAATAAGAAAATGTTGAAAAATTTAACTCGAAAAGAATAGAAAAATATGAAAGAAATAATCAATTTATAATTCTTTAGACTGATTTTTTTTAAATAGGAATTTTTTCATGAAGGAAAAATAGGGTAAGAGCACCAATTATTGGTTCTTTAGTTTTGAATAATTTTTTTTTACTGTATAATTAATAGATACCTTTTGAGAAGGCGAACATTTTTTTTACCAACTAGCGTGAAGTTTTACAAAATTAGAAAACATTTTTTTTTTAATTTATGTATTCGGAACAAATTAACATAATTTAATTTTCTTTGCACCAGTTTATAGCGAAATTTACTATTTTTCAACTCCCTTAAATAAACTTGATTTTTGAAAACATTTTTCAAATCGTACATTATACGAAAATACGTGAATTTAAAAAAAGTCTCCTTTGATTTTTTAAAGATTCTATGTAATAATACTATTTATTCAAATCAAAAACTAATTTTTTAAAATATAAAATAAATTTTACGAAAATAAATTTTTTTCTTATTTTTATACCTACATGCCTTAAGGAAGCTAAAATCATAAATTACAGATTTGTGTATTAATTGGATGAAACAATTAAAAAAATACCGAAAATATAATTATATAATTATAAAAATAAAATTACATAATTAAATTAAAAAAAAAATGTTAAAAGTGTCAAATTACCGAAAGAAAATAAGACTTTCGAAAATATTTTGTATCGAAATTAAAATATTTTGAAGGTAAAAGTAAATAAAACTAAAAAAGTTCTAAAATTTCCCAAGTTTTGAAACCAGATTGTTCAAAATCTTAAAATTTTGAATACGTTAATTAGTAAATTCCTGGAACTTGTGATTCTCACAATTTAAAATTCAAAAGAATAAAAAATTATTTTAATAAGCAAAAATATTAATTATAATTTAATAATTTATGAAATTTTGAAATTTCGCATTTTAAAATTTCGGTATTATGTAATATCGTCAATTTCTATAGTTCTGCCAACTTTTCTTTCGGATTTTTTCAATTTCGTTATAACAGAATTCCTATAGTTCCATTCTTTTCTCAATTTCAAATTTCTAAAATTAAATTTTTTGCAAATTTTTTGCTTTGGAAATTATTTTTTCGGTATTTTTTAACATTTGGGATATTTATTTTTCTGGGAAATTTTAACATCCCAATGGCAAATATAGTTAATTAAATTTAAAACAAGTTTAGGAAAATTACGTTGAAAATTTTAAAACTTGTAACATTCGTAAATTTATAGAAAATGCAGTTACAGAATTTAGAAATATCAGATCTTTTAGATTTTAAATAATCATAACAAAACAGCAAATTCTTTTCTCAATTTCAAATTTCGAAAATTAAATTTTTTGCAAATTTTTTGCTTTGGAAATTATTTTTTCGGTATTTTTTAACATTTGGGATATTTATTTTTCTGGGAAATTTTAACATCCCAATGGCAAATATAGTTAATTAAATTTAAGACAATTTTAGGAAAATTACGTTGAAAATTTAAAAACTTGTAACATTCGTAAATTTATAGAAAATGCAGTTACAGAATGTAGAAATATCAGATCTTTTAGATTTTAAATAATCATAACAAAACAGCAAAAATCATAATTTAATAAATTTTTTATTTGAAATCTAAATGATCTGATATTTCTAAATTTTATTATCTGTATATTTGATAAATTGTTATAATTTCAATTTCTTTAAGACATTATACTTCAAGAAAATTTGCCTTGATTTTTTTATAATTAATCTAAAATAAAGTGGTCCTGAATTGGTGAAAAATTGTTTGTTGTAAAATAAAAACTTTGATCTCATAGAGAAAATGAGGATATGAAATGTTGTAGGTAACAGAGGTAAAACTGAGGTAAACTTTCCTTTGTGAAGCATAATGTAGTCACGGAAAGTTTACCTCATTTTGGTTAATTAGTTGACTATTACGCTGCAACGTTTCGTATACCCAGTTTTTTCTGAAAATCCCATTGTCTATAATGCTTATTTTCTTGACAATCATTCCTAAATTGACGGCATAATTTAACCAACTAAAGAAAAATGGCTAAAGAGATCCAGCTGAAAATTCCTGTACGGGAACCTCAAAGGATCCTGGACATGTTGCTGGACACGATCCTGCAGAAATTTGCAGGAATTCGGCGAAAGAACCTGTACATGAACTTGCAAAGGAACCTGTATCCGTGTTTCTATATAGAAAACCACGCCTCAATTTACTTTGAAAAGGAACCTGTACAGACACCTATACTCCATCATTCAAAGGTTCCTTTATCGGTACAGGTTCTAAAGCAGAATTATTTAAAGTTTCCTTTAACAATTTCCTGCACAGGTTCCGTGTAGATCACATGTGCTGGTTCGTGTGCATGATCGCGTCCAGATATATTTTTCAGGATCCGCCGAGGTTCCTGCACAGTTATTTGGCCAAGGAAACTGTTGATAATTCTGCAAAAGAACCTGTATGCGTGTTTCTGTACAGAAACTCACGCCTCAATTTACTTCGCAAAGGAACCTGTACAGGAACCTATACTCGATCATTCCACGGCTTCTTCTTTGGCACAGGTTCCATTGCAGGATCATGTACAGTTACTTTTGGCAAATTGCTTCACAGGAATTGTCCAGATTATCTGTGCAAGTTCGTGTGCAGGATCGTGTCTAGAAAATGTTCAGGATCCTCCCGAGTGCCTGTAGAGGACTTTGGTGACGGAAACTGTACATGAACCTCTAAAGAAACCTGTATGCAAGTTATCCCTTGAATTGTCATGTACAGGTGCCTTTTCAAAGTGACTTGTGACGGGTTATTGCGGGTTCTTGTACAGGTACTTGTTCAGGATCCTATATATGAACCTGCATAGGAACTTATCCAAGAGGGTTCGCTAGTGGCTTAACTCTTTCGATATTCAGTTCGCTCTTCAAGGAAGTAAAAGGAAGGCAACTTCATAGCTGTAAACAACATGAGTTTTTCGAGACGGCTTTCAATAAAGGATCCCATACGTGTTTCTGTACGGGATACCATATGTGTTCTTGTACAGGAACCCATGCTTCAAATTACTTTTCAAAGCAACCTGTACAGGTATCTATAGATATACTCGACCATTTGAAGGTTTCTTCCTCGGTATAAGTTCCATCTTCGGTATAGGTTCCTTCTTAGGCACAGATAACTTTTTCGGTACAGGTACCTTTTTCGGTATAGGTTCCTTTTTCAGTACAGGTTTCTTCGTTAATAAATAAATAAATTAGAGAAAGAAGCCAACAATTGATGCTCTATAAAGCAACCCTATAAAATTAAAAATACAAATTGCTTATAAATGCATTAATCTTCAGATTAGAGCAAGTTCGCAGCGAACGTTAATATAATAAAATATTACAATCGTCCACTAATTACGAAACACACGTTATTCACTCGTTCATCACTGGATGAATGATGTTAATTAGTGTCCTGCCACTCGATTTTTTTTTTGAAAAGCTACATGAAAATCTTTGATTCGCTGTTATCGATAGGCTATGATGATTTAAAGATGTCGGTTGTTGTGGAAGGTGTGTCTTTATCGAACAGCGGCGTAATTGTGGCAGGTGTGACTTCTTTCGTCGCCGCAACTCTCGTTGTTGTGCTGGCCATCCCCGAAGTACCGGAAGTCGTTGGTACTTGCTGCGCACATTGACAGTTCTTCAGGGTAAGAGAAAATTTTACATTTGTCAATAAAAATCACTAAAAAAAAAATTCACCTAAAAGATCATCCACAAAATAAATCTGAATTAGTTTAACTAGGCAGAAAAAAATGGTGGTATGAAACGTTGCTGGTAATAGTTTAAGCAAGGTAATATCAACTGATTATTATGGTTGAATTTTCAACAAAAAATGTGAATTTTTAACCCTTAAATCAATTTTTAACGAAATAGTATAATTTTCCACTAAAAACAATCAATTTTCAATTAAAAATTTCATTTGACAATTAAAAATAGCAATTTAGATTCAAAAAAGGAATTTTTTATTTTAAAAAGCATTCTCTAATTAAAATAGTTAATTTCTCAACGAAAATTGATGAATTTAAAACAAAATTAATTTTCAAACAAGAAGATTACTTTTATAGAAAAAAACAAACAAACCAAACGAATTCCTAACAAAGTAAATGATTTTTCAACCAAACCGTAAAATTTTCGACTAGAAAAAACAATTTTCAATAAAAAATCTCAACTTTCAATTAAAAATAGCAATTTTCATTTTAAAAATGCAATTTTCCATTTAAAAATGCAATTTAAATTTGAAAAAGCAATTTTTAATGAAAGTTTCAACTAGAAAAAACCAATTTTCAACCAAAAATCTTAATTTTCGATTAAAAATAGCAAGTTTTAATTTTCCATTTGAAAATGCAATTTTCAATTTGAAAAATTAATTTTTAATTAAAAATAGCAGTTTTCAAGTGAAAAAATATGAATTTTTAAAAGTAAAGACAATTTTCAAACAAATACTGTAATTTTTATGGAATAGATGAGTTTTCCAACAAAATACATGAATATCCAAACAAACAGTATAATTTTCAACTAAATTAAACAATCGATTTTCAATTTAAAAAATCAATTTTATATTTTAAAAAGCAATTTATAATTCAAATATTTAAGTTTTTATCTAAAATTGATGAATTAAAAAAATAATTTTTTAACAAGGAAGATTACTTTTATATAGAAAAAGATTAAACGAATTCTTAACAAAGTACATAAATTTCCAACCAAACAGTATACTTTTCAACTAGAAAAATTCAATTTTTAACCAAAATCTAAATTTTTAAATTAAAAATAGCAATTTTCATTTAAAAATGCAATTTTCCATTTAAAAATACAATTTTCAATTTAAAAATCAAGTTTTGATTAAAAATAGCAAAGACTGTAGCTTTTTAAGGAAAAGATGAATTTTCTATCTGAAAAACCACTTTTATAAAAAAAGTTGAATTTTCAAATAAAAAGAATGAATTTTTAACTAAGAAGATTACTTTTCTACAAAAAGAAAAAAAGAATTCACAACAAAATACATGAATTTTCAACCATACAATATAATTTTGAACTAAAAACAATCAATTTTCCATTTCAAAAAGTAATTTATAATGAACCAGAAACCTAAATTTTCAATTTAAAAATGCATTTTTCAATTTAAAACAGCAATTTTCAATTAAAACTAGCAGTTTTCAAGCAAAAAATCAATCTTCTACTAAAAGTGAAATAGTAATATTTTCAGTTAAAAAAAAAAAATTTTATTACAAAATTGATCGCATTACAATAAAATTTTAAACTAAAATAGTGGAATTTTTAACCAAAATTTACGATTTTTCAACAATAAAGGCCATTTTTAAATAAATACTGTAATTTTCTATCCAATAGATCAACTTTTTACCTGAAAAGTTAATTTGTAGCCAAATAGTGTAATTTTCTGCAATTTTTTGTAATTTTTAAATTTAACAAGACTTTCCTATGAGCTAATTGAATTTCTTTAAAAAAAAATGACTTTTCATCTGAAAAGACTATTTGTGCGAAAAAAAGACGAATTCTCAAACAAATATCAATCCGACAAATAGTGTAATTTTTATGTAGAAAATTTCAATTTTTAATTAAAAGTATTAATTTTCTATTGAGAAAAGCAATTTCCAACCAACAATGAAGCAAAAATGAGAATTTTTAACGAAAATATTAATTTTCAACCGAAAAATGTGGTTTTCTATGAAACTATTTATTTTCTACCAAAAAAGATAAATGATCAACAAAATAAAAGAATTTTCTACCATATAGTGTAATTTTAATTTAGAGAATATCAATTTTGAATCAAAACTATCAATTTTCAATTAAAAAAAGCAATTTACAACCAAAAATGAAACAGTTATATTGTTAGTGTAACAAATTAATTTTTAACCAAAAACTAATCGAATTTCCGACAAAATAGTTAAATTAAAAAAAAAAACTAAATTACAACCTAAAATAAGAATTTATAAAAATAAAGTTAATTTTTAACCAAAGAATGTATTTTTCCATGAAATTGTTAAATTTTCAAGCAGAAAATATTTTTTTAGAAAAAAGTATAACTTTTAACTAAAAAAAATAACTTTCAATTAAGAAAGTTAAAATTAAAAAAAAAAGACAAATTCTCAACAAAATACAAGAGTTTTCAAACAAATATTTGTAATTTTTAACTATAAAATATGAATTTTTAATTACGAATAGCAATTTACAACAAAAGACAAAACTTTTATATTTTAAATTTAACAAATTAATTCCCAACCACAAACTAATTTCATTATCAACAAAATAGTAAAATTTTTTACATCAAAAATGGAATTTTCAGCGAAAAATATGATTTTTTTAGAAATAAAGTTAAATTTTTTACCAAACAATGTAATATTCTACGGAATTATTGTACTTTCAACTAAGGAGATTTATTTTCTACAAAAAAGATGAATTATCAACAATGTACAAAAATTTATCACCAAATAGAGCCATTTGCATCCAGAAAATATCAATTTTAAATTAAAAGTATTAATTTTTAATTAAGAAATGAAATTTCCAACCAAAAATGAAACATGTATATTTTGATTTTATCAAATTAATTTTTAACCAAAAACTAATCGCCTTTTTAACAAACTAGTAAAATTTAAAAAAAAATTAAATTTTCAACTAAAAATATGATTTTTGAACTATATAGTTAATTTCTTATGGAATTTTTCAATTTTCAAACTAAACAAAGGTTTTTTTAAACAGTTGAATTTTTAACTAAAAAGATTTATTTTCAGCGAAAGAGCGAATCCTTAATGAAATACATGAATTTTTAACCAAATAGCTTAATTTTCATCTAGATGATATCATTTTTAAATTAAAAATAGCAACTTTCAATTATAAGAAGAAATTTCCAACCAAAAATGAAAAGGTTATATTTTGAATGCAGGAAATTAAATTTCCACCCAAAACTAATCGCATTTGCAATATAATAGTTGCATTTGAAACAACAAAAAATTGAATTTTCAACCAAGAGTATAAATTTTTAACAACAAAATTTAATTTTAACAAAATAATATAATTTTCTATTGAATTGTTTAATTTCCAAACTAAAAAAACGGTTTTTTCTACAAAATAGTCGAATTTTGAACCCAAAAGATTTCTTTTCTAATAAAAAAGACAAATTCTCAACAAAATATATGAATTTTCCACCAAATAGTGCATTTTTTTCGAGAAAATATCAATTTTTAATAAAAGTAGCAATTTTATATTAAAAAAAGCATTTGCTAACTAAAAATAAAACAGTTATACTTTGAGTGTATAAAATTAATTTTTAATCAAAAACTAATAACATTTTTAAAAACATAGTTGAATTTTTAACCAAAATAGTTAAATTTTCAACCAAAAATATTAATTTTTTTTACCATGAAGTTAAGTTTTTACCAGATAGTTTGATTTTCTTATAATGCATTGTCAATCAGGATTTATTTTCTACCAAAAAAAAACGAATTCTTAACAAAATAAAAGAACCTTCAACCAAACAATTTTTTTAAACTATAAAATATAAATTTTCAATTAAAAATAGCAATTTTCAATTTAAAAAATTGATTACCTCATTATAAAATAGCTCCTTCCCTTCTTCGACTGCTGGCAGTAGTTCGTCAGTGGAGTGAGGAGTCCTGGGACTAGGCGTCGGAGCAATCTGTTGCTGTTGTGGCTGTTGCTGATCCCTTTGCTTGGTTAACCTAAGCTCCTGAAGAGCCTGTCTTTGTTCTTTTTCATTCCTCTCACGTTCCAGTCTTCGAGCACTGAAACTCCTTGCTGATGAGGTCGTACTATGCACTGAGGCCAAGCTAGGGCGACGAGAACCTAGAGCCAGAGAAATAGACAATTAGACTTTTTTTTAAAACTTCTTCGAGTTTTTGGTTTTCACGAAAGTCAGACGCTCGACGATAGGATCTCACGTAATATCGACGTATCAATGCAATGTGGAATCAAGTTCCGACTAGTTCTTACAAATAATCAGGTTACGGTTGCTCCTCCTGCTGGAAGTATCTTTTTGAATAATTTTGAATGTTCATGATAGAAAGACATAGAGAAAATTTATCCTATTCTATCTCTGTCCATCTCTATCATCTGTCCAGGTCTATATTTTCATATCTCACTTTTACCCTAAACTTATATCTCATTGTTACCCTAAACTTATATCTCGTTGTTACCCTAAACTTATATCTATCTTTTTGGAGCACCTCTTCTCTATCTTACTCTATCATTCATCTACCCAATTAAATATTTTTTTACCTCTTTCTTAATCTACATTTATGCTTATCTTTTATAATCACCTCTTATCTATCTCATCCTATCCTTTATCTATCTACGTCAATGTTTTTCTATGTTTCTGTTACCCTAAACTCTTATCTATCTTTTTGAAGCAATTTTTTTCGATTTAACTTTATCCTCCATCCATCCACGTCAATATTATTTAATCTCTCTGTTACTCGAAACTTATATATTTCTTTTGGAAGCACTTTTCTATCTCACCTTATCCCTTATCTATCCACCTCAATATATTTTTTTTATCTCTCTGTCAATCTAAATTCTTTTCTATATTTTTCAATACCGTCCTTCCTGTCTTATCCTATTCTTTATCCATCTACGTCAATCATTTTCTATCTCTCTATTACCGTAAATCTCATTCTATCCTTCGTCTCTCCATGTCTATCTTTTACTATTCTTCTGTTAATATAAATTTCTGTCAATATTTTTTAATCCCCTCTTTTCTATCTTATCCTATCCTTTATCTATCTATTTCAATATTTTTAATTTCTTCTTCTTCATCAAATCCTATCCTTTATCCACGTAAATATTTGTCTATCTCTCTGTGTTTCTAAATTCCCGCCTGTCTTTTTCAAAACCATCCTTTCTATTTCATCCCGTCCTTTCATTTTCCCCATTTTTTTTCTATTTCCTGGTTACCCTCAACTCCTATCTATCTTTTTAAAGCACTTCTTCTCTATCTCTTCTTATCCTTTATCTATCAACGTCAATCTTTTTCCATCTCTCTGTTACCTTAAACTTATGCAGATATTTTTGAAGCGCTTCTTCTCAATCTCACCTTATCCTTCATCCACCCACGTCAATATTTTTATATCTCTCTGTTACCCTAAACTTATGGCTATCTTTTCGTAGCATCTCTTCTTTGTCTGACCTTATCCTACATCTATCCAAGTGAATATTTTTATATCCTTCTGTTACCCTAAACTCATATCTATCTTTTTGAAGCACCTTTTTTCTATCTCACCCTATCCTTCCTCTGTCCACGTCATATTTTTTCTATCTCTTTCTCAATCCAAATTTATGTTTATTTTCTTCAAACCCCTCTTCCCTATCCCACCCTATCTTCTATCTATCCACGTCAATATTTTTCTATTTTGCTATCAATATAAATTTCCGCCTATCTTTTTCAATACCACCCTTTCTATCTCATCCTATCTTTTATCCATCCACGTCAATATTTATCTTTTTCTGTATTACCCTAAACGAAAATCTATCTTTTTACAGCACCCCTTCTCTATCTCACCCTATCCTTCATCTCTTCACGTCTATCTTTGACTATATCTCTGTTAATCTAAATTTCTGACGATCTTTGTCAATTAACTATTTTCTATCTTATACTATTCTTTATCTATTTATATCAATTTATGAATTTCCTCATTTCAATCAAATCCTATCTTTTATCTGTTTACGTAAATCCTTTCTTCTGTTTCTTTGTTAATCTGAATCCAAGACAATCTTCTTCAATCCCTTTAATCCTATGTCTATGCACGTCAATCTTATTCTATCTCTTTGCCAATACAAATTTGTGCTTTTCTTTTATAGTACCCTCTTCCTTATCTAATTTTATCGTACGTCTATTAACCTCTATCTTTTTCTATCTCTTTGTAAATCTAAATTTATTTTTATCTCTTTCAATAATCTCTTTGTTTATCTGATCCTATGCTTTTTCTATCCATGTCGATATTTTTCTACATCTTTCTCATTCTACATTCATGTTTATCTTCATCAATTAACCCTCTTCTCTATCTCATCTTATTCTTTGTCTATCGAATTGAATCTTTTTGTATCTGTTTGTTGAAATAAATCAATATCCTCTTCCCTATTACATCTCATCATAATTCTATCGAAATCTATATTTTTCTATCTATTTTTTAATTTAATTTCAAGTCTGTCTTTTTTAACACTCGCTTCTTTATCTCATCCTATCCTTTATCGATCCACGAAAATATTTGTCTATCTCTTTGTAAATAAAAATTCACGAGTATCATTGACAATATCCTCTTTCTTATTTCATTATATGCTACCTCTATGTCTATCTTTTTCTATCTATTTTTCATCTAAATTTAGGTACACCTTTATTCAATATCGTCCTCTATATATCATCCTAAAATTTGTTTATACACGTCAAACTTTTTCTATTCCCTTATTAATCTAAATTCCGCTCCAAATTTTTTAAATCTCATTTTCTCTATCGTATGGTGTACTGCATTTATCCACGTCAATCTTTTACTATCTCTCTGTTAATCTATATTTATGTCGATCCTTTTTAATTTCCTCTTTCCTATCGTATCCTATTCTTTATCTATCCAAGTCAATATTTTAAATTTATTCTTCTCTATCACCTATAATCCTTTCTCTACATACTTCATTTTTTTGGACTCTTTGTTAATCTAAACTAACGCCGATCTTTTTCAGTCCCTTTTATTTTTTGTCTATTAATCTTTTTCTCGCTCTTTGTAAATCTAAATTCACATCTTTGATTTAAAATATCCTCTTCCCTATTTCATAATATCCTACATCAATAAACTTCTATCTTTTTCTATTCACGTTTGAACTTAAATTAACGTCAATTTTTTCAATACCGTTTTTTCGATCTCATCCAACCTTCATCAACTGACATAAACTTTTTTCTACTTATTTGTCAATCTAAATTCCCATCTATCTTCTTTTACTCTCCTTTTCTCTATGCCACCCTATTCTTTATCTATTCACGTTAATGTTGTTAATCTTAATTCATTTCTATATTTTTCAATTCCCTATCGCTGATCTTATCCTATGGTTTATCTGATTATGTGAATCATTTTCTAGCTGTTAATTTAAATTCTCGTGTATCCTTTTGAATCTTTTTCCATTTTTTTCCTCTATCTTATCCTGTACAACATCTACCAACGTGTACCTTTCCCTATCTCTTTTTTAATCTAAATTCACGTTTATTTTTTGTAATATCTTTTTTGGCAATCTTATTCTATCTTCTATCTATCCACGTCAATATTTTTCTATCTCACAGTCAACTTAAATATCCGTCTTTCTTTGTCAATTTTGTCTTATTCATTTTAACCTATTTTACATCTATCAACGTATATTTTCTCTATCTCTTTGTTAATCTTAATTCACTCTTATCTTTTTTAATCCTCTATTGTTGATCTCATCCATTCATATGATTATTCATATGATTATCCACACTAGCCTTTTTTATTTTCTTGTTAATCTAAACTCACGTTTTTCTTTCAATCCTCTCTTCTCTCTCTCATCCTATCATTTATCTACCCACGTGAATATTTTACTATCTCTCTGTTAATCTAAATTTCTTTCGATCTTTTTCAATCCCCTTTTTTATATCTCATCCTATCCTTTGTCTATCCGAGTCAATATTTTTCTATCTTTCTCAATAAAAAATTTCCTTCTATCTTTTTTAATCCCCTCTTCTCTATCTCCCTGTAGCCTACTTCTATCAACCTTTATATTTTTTATCTCTTTGTTAATCTGAAATCCCGTCCATCTTTTTTAGTCTCGTCTTCTTTATGTCATCCTATCCTTTTTCTATTCACGTCAATACTTTTCTATCTCTTTGTCAATTTTAATTGACATCGATTTCTTGCAATCTGCTCTTCTCTACCTCATTGTATTTTAATTCTGTTCAGGTCTATCTTTTTCTATCTTTTTTAAAAATTTAATTCGTTTTTATCTTTTTTAATACCTTCTTCTCTATCTCATTCCAACCCTTATCTATTAACGTCAATACTTTGCTATCCCCTCTATCAATCTAAATTCTCGTCTATCTCCTCTATTACCCTTTTCTCAATCTCATTTAATCCTTATTCCATTTAAATCAATCTTTTCCTATCACTTTGTCGATATTTTTAAATATCTTTTCTTTTTCTCATCGTGTCATACGTCTACCAGCGTCTATCTTTTTCTATCTATTTTTCAATCTGATATCACGTCTCTCTTTTTCAATGTCCTGTTCCTTAAGACATCCTATAATTTATCTATCCACGTAAATTTTCGATCAAAAATGTAACTTTTCATTAAGATATTTCAATTTAAAAAACAATTTTTTATCAATTATCAGTGAGAAAATTTCAATTTGAAAAAAATGTAATAGTTACATTGTTCGTCAAAAAATGAATTTTTAACAAGACAAAAAAAAAGAATTCTCAACAGAATAGTTACATTTTGAACAAAAAAGATAAATTTTCAACTAACATTATAATTAAAAAAAATTGAATTAAAAAAAAGAGTGCAACCCAAAAGATGATTTCTTAACCTAGAAGATTTTTTTTTAATGAAATAGTTAATTTTTTATTCAAGAAGATGAATCTACAACCATAGAAAATGAACTCTTAACAAACTAGTTTAATTATAAATTAATTAGCTGAATTTCACACTAGAAAAAAATCTTTTATCACATACAGTTAAAATCGGTAAAAATGAACTCGATTCCAAGAATTGAAGCGCACCTAAACTAATTCTTTATGCAGAGTAACGGCAACCTGATTTTTTTAATGAGTAACCGTAAACTGATTTTTCAGGCGGACTATTTCTAGTTCTTAAAAAAATCAGAATTCTATTTTGTAATAATCGAACGTGTGATTTTGTGATTTTATTCATGCTTAATATTACCATAAAAGGAAAAATTGGAAAATTATAAAATTATTTAATATCAAATCCTTTAATACGTCGAGTATAATGTTAAAAATATAAAAGATGCGTTTTAGATCTTAAATAAATAAATAATAAAAAATATTCAATATTATTGTAAATTTTTATATTGTACTCGACGTGTTAAAATCAGTTATTGCCGCAATGAAGGCTTTTTAACTAATTCTATTTTCTAAACTAGTTATATATCTATTGTTATCCTTTTCTAAATAATTAATCTATTGTCTATCTATGTCTATGAAATATTTACAATTAAAAGCCTTGTAAATAATTGTGGCGCATTAATAATTTTCATTGGTGCAAGTAAAAAATATCCATATTTCCCAATGGTTCAATTGCATCCGAATGAAATTAAAAAGTTCTTCTGTGAAAATGGAATCCACATTTATACATAAATTTTTAAGCATTTAAAAATTATTATTTACGTCTATTGTAAAGCTAGAGTGTGCTAATCCGATTCGCTGAAAAAGGTGAAGATTAAAGAGAGTGGAAAAACGATTCGGAAAGTGAGAAAGCTATGTGAAGCAACTATTCTAAGCTTCTAAGAAAATTCCTGATTTTACATGCGTTTGTGCAGCAAGAAAGCGAGTGTAGAGACTAGCTAGATCTTACCAGGACCATTCGATTGAATTCAAGAAACGATTTATGTAGAAAAACCGCTGCCATCTTGCTGTCTCGTTAAAAGTTAATTTAAAAACCATCTATCTATCGCGATTCATTGCAAAATTTCAAATCATCCGATAGAGCAATAGCCAATAGCAATAGCAATAGGAAAATTGATTCATTGCAGAATAAATCTTTCTTTAATTTATACTTAACTTTGTTTTTGAATTATTAATAATTTTATAGTTTTTTTTTGGAATTGGGAGGGGGGGGGGGGAATTAATACTAGCAGGCAAACGATCTATTTAAAAGAACTTCCTAAAGATCAATTTTAAAAGGATTTTTACATGTCTTTCAATAAAAAGACTTGTCTATTATTGAAATGTTATTCTGCTCAAAATTTTTTTGTTAGATTTGGCTTAATGCCTTTAATATTTGGATCAGAAAAAATTGAAAAAAAATTTTTGTTTACGAAAAACTTGTTAGATTTACTATTTTGTTTGTAAAAGATGCTTAAGGGTTGTTTCAACATCCCCTAAACATTCGCAAAAGAAAACTGCCATTTACTTTTTGCAAAACCAAGAACGATTTCTTATTAAAGGATTGGGGTGAAAAATTTTGAAATTTATTTTTACGGTCGTTTTAATATTCATGAAACATTCTAACAAGAAAATCGATATTTTCAACAAAACAAAAAAACTAGAAGTTTTTTTATTATGATACAATTAATGCTGGAAATAAATTTATAATAAATTTAAGAAACATATCCTAGAAGAAGAATTAGTTCAGTTCTTTTTTAAATTTCTGACCCCAGAAATTGATTTCTAACCCCAATATTTCAATAACAAAACTCCTGTGGTTTTTGTTGTTTGGGAAATTATAATTTCTCGTTTGAATGTTTAGGGGACACCAATAGTGTAATAAGGTATAATAAAAAAAATCTCCAATTTTTTGATTTATTAGTAAATTAAAAAATTTTGTTTGAATATTTAGGGAATAACAAAACAAAAATTAAAAGCCTTTCAATGCTAGGATATGTTCTCACATTTATTGTGACTGGATTACTGACCCCAATGGTACAGTAAAACAGTTTTTTTCAATAAATTTTTTTTTCTGAAAAAATATCTTTCCCATTAAGCTACTGAAGAGATCGAGAAAAGAATCCTTTTTCAGAAATACAGGCAATTATTTGCCAGGTGTATATTTTTGGTCAGTCCAATATTTTCTTTTTCGAATAGATCAAGATTAGCCCGTACACCCAGGCTTTGAAAATTAACATTTAAAAAAATTAATTTCCAACCACAAACTAATTTCATTATCAACAAAAATAAAATTTTTTACATCAAAAATGGAATTTTCAGCGAAAAATATGATTTTTTTCAGAAATACAGTTAAATTTTTTACCAAACAATGTAATATTCTACGGAATTATTGTACTTTCAACTAAGGAGATTTATTTTGGTGAAATTTTGGCGCTTGGTGAAAAGGCGCTTGGTGAAAAGGGGCTTGGTGAGAGTCGACTGTACTGATGTTTGAACGATTATAAACTAAAAGATTTTCAAGTTTCGTTTTAGAATCTCATCTTGTTAAAAAGAATGGCAATTTTTAACGTCTTTTCAGACTATGTGGAGCTATGAATTAAACATTTTTGCAATGAAATTTTTTTCTAAATAGAATGCTGTGGTTCTATTCCTAGCAGAAAGAAGGAGAAGATCTTTTTTCAGAAAAAAATTAATTAAAATTTTTTTAAATTTATAGCTCCGTCTAATCTGAAAAGACGTTAAGAATATCTGTTATTTTCTGATGATAATACAGATTCCTTAAAAAATTAGAATATGTAACACCTGGAAAAATAATGAGTGTATTTATAAAAAAGGATTCTTCTTTCGGTCTCTCTAGTAGCTTAAAGGAAAAAGCACTCGACTGGCAATTGGAAGTTCTGTGGTTCGATTCTCAGTGGAGCAATTATTTTTTTTCAGTTAAAAAATTTTATATAAGAAATATTTCATTAATAGCACCATTTAGTCTGCAAAGACGTTAAGAATTTCTTTTGTTCTCTGATGATAAAACAATATACTTTAAAAAATAATATAGTAATAGCTTAGGGGATGTCAAAACAACTCTTGAAATAATTTAAGAGACTTTCCCTCCTAGGATATTTTTTCTATATTTGTTAAAAATTGAGATGACGGATCGAATTAGGGCACATAAACTTATTTCGCCGGAGTGGGAAGGCCCCTAGAAGTTTTCAAAAAATAATTCAGATCTTATTTCAAAAGGTTAATTTTAAGTTTTAAAGATATCAATATATGTCGAAAAATAACCTAAAAGGTTTCAAAACCATTTTTTCGGATTAATTTTTTTTTCATATGTAGAAGGTTCAGTAGTTTTGGAAATAATCGAAAATAATTGAAATATTAAAAAGATTCAGAACAATTTTCAACGAAATGTACATATTTGAAGATCACAAAGAAAAAATTAGAAGCCTTTTAAGAGTTTTCAAAAGTTTTAAAATAAAAATAAAATTGTTTCAAGATTCATAGTTAAATTTTAAATGATTTCTTTATTTTGAAAAAGGGATTCTAAAAGAAAATTAAATTAGAATTAGAAAATTATAAAAAAATTCTATTATGCTTCATAAAGATTTTGAAAAACTATGTTTAGCGTAATATTTTAAAACATTTCAAAGTATTTCAAAATTTTTTTAAAAAGAATCTGAATGATTTCAAGGCAAATTTTGTTGCCTTTAAAAAATATTAACACAAATTAAAAAAAATTTTTAACACATTTTAGAAGGTTCACAAATCTCAAGAAGATTAAAAAAATTCAATTTGAAAATTACACAAATGTTGAGAAAAATGTAGATTTTTTTATAATTTTCTAAAAAAGAAGCTTTTAATTTGAAAACAAGTACAATGAAAATTTCCCTTTTTGTCTTCAATTTTAAGTTTAAATCTATGAAAATAGTTATGCCGAAAAGAAAATTTCTTTTTTTTTTTAACTTGAACATTTTTTAAATAAATTTTTTTTTGAAACTGCAAAATAATCAAAAATTGTCCTAAAATCTCCCAACAAACTAAATTTCCCTACCAATCTAGAGAAAATTATTTGATTCTCTCAAAACCTTTCTCTCCAAATTCAATAAAAGCTTCTTTTTTTACAAAATTGTAAAAATATACATTTTTCTTAAAATTTTTGTCTGTTCAAATTAACAATTTTTCTGGAATCTTTGCAAGACTTCCATACCTTCTAAATGTCTTTTAAAATTTTCCGAATTTGTCTTAATATAATTTAAAATTTTTTTTGAAATACTTTGAAATCTTTAGAATATTATCCTGAAGATATTTTTTTCTAAAATGAAAAATCATTCAACATTTATCTAAGAACCTAAAGAAAAATTTTTCATTCTCTTGAAACCTTTCGTAATTTTAATTCAGCTTTTATTTTTAAAATTTTTAATAATCTGCATTAAAAAAAACATGAAATTTTTTCAAAAGGTTCAAATTAACTTTGAATTGTATGAACTCTTTTAAATATTTATTCAGCATAATAGAATTATTTGTAATTTCCTAATTCTGATTTCATTTTATACTGGAATTCTATTTTTAAAATAAAAAAATCATTTGAAATTTAACCAGTAATCTTGAGACAATTTTATTGTTCTCTTAAAAGCTTTAAAAATTCTTGAAAACTTTCTAATTTTTGGTACAAAATCTTTAAAAATGTACATTTCCTAAAAAATTTTCTAAATCTTCACAAGATTTCAATTATTTTCGATTATTTTCAAAACTACTGAAATATTGAAGAGTGTTCAATTTTAAATATATAACATTAATGAATTTGACATTGTAAATCTTGAAAATAAAATAACTTGCAATTATGTATATTCGACATTCAAGAATTTTCATTTATAACTATTAAAAATGTTAAAATTTTAAATTGTAAATGTTCAGAATTAAAGACTTTTTAATTTTTTCAATTTACAATTAATGAAATTGGTATATCTTTAAGAATGAAGAAATCAAGATTGCAAACGGTTAGTATTAAATAATTTTCAAATATAAATCTTTGAAATTGTAAAACTTTAAAGTGCAAAAATTTAAAATTGAAGAGTTTTTATTTTTGATAATTTAGAGTTAAAAATGATTGAAAAAAAATGAATAAAAAATTCTGTAATGTTGATAATTAATATTAAAAATTTTACAAATGCCTTCAATTTTGCAGATTTGGAATTTAAAATTTGACTTTTGATTTCCAAAATCATCGAATTCATCAAAATTGAAAGTTTCCTATTCATATTAATTGTAGATCTTAAAAACGGTAGAACCCTATATCTTGAATATTTAAAATAAAAAAGGTTTTAATTAAAAAAATGGTAAATTATGCAATTTGCAAGTGTTACAAAAAAATCTGCAATATTGAGAATTTCATCAATTTTGCAGATTAAGTATCGAAAATTATTCACTTTTGATTTTCAAAATCATCGACAGAGACAGAATTAATTTATTTTTGTATTTCTACATCAAATTAATTATATTAATTAACTTTACATAAAGTTAAAAAATTTTAAACTGAAAATGGTTGAAACTGAAGAATTTTCAAATATAAATCTTCAAAATTGTACTAATTTAGTGTTAATATTTTAAATTGAAAGGTTATTAATTTTTTTATTTAAAAATTGTACAAGATTTAAGTTTTAAAACAAGAACTTCTGTACTTTTGATACTTTAAATTCGAAATCTCTTCAATTTCAAAGATCTGAAATTGAAAACATGACTTTTGATTTTTAAAATCGCAAAAGTCAAAGTTTAAGAATTTTGATTTTAACATATTTTAAATTCAAAAGTTTTCAATCATAGCACTTAAAAATTGTAGAATATGAAATTTTTAATCTTTAAAATTGAAAAGATTTAAATGTTGACAATTTTTAAACGAAAATTATGTAATTTTTCTGTTTTATAATTAAAAATGATGCAATTTTTATGCTTTACATTAGAAATTTCAGCTTGGAAGATTTAGTACTAAAAACTCAACTTTCGATTCACAAATTGATCAAAATTTAAGGATTTTTATTTCTAAATGTTTAAATTCAAAGAGAACATAATTGTGCATTTTTTAAATTAAAAACTCATGAATTGCAAATAGTAAAAAATGAATCTTGACAGTTGAATAATTTGTAATTTTATATTTTCAAAATTGAAGAATTTTCAATTGCAGAACTGTAGATTTTAATTATTAAAAATTGAAGAATTTCTCATTTTCGAAATGTACAATCAAAAATGTATATAATACTGATAATTTACGTTTAAAAATTTTTTTATTTCAAAGATTTAGGAATTAAAATTTGACTTTTGATTTCCAGATTGATTTAAATTAAATAGTTTTATATATTTCAAAAATTCAAGAGTTTTCATTGAAACTTCTTATAATTCTAGAACTTAAAACTAAAAATCTTTGAAATTGATCAGCTTTCAATTCTGATAATTTCTCATTTAAAATTATGCAAGTTTCATGTTTTACAATTAAACATTTTGTAATTTAGGCACTTTGAAATAGAAATTTCAGTTTGGAGGATTTATGATTGAAAACTTTGCTTTTAGTTTTTAAAATCAGAAAAATTTAGGGATTTTTATTTAGAAAGGTTTAAAATTGAAGAATTTTAAAATTTCGAAATTCAAGAATTTTCAATTGCAAATCGTGAAAATTGCAGACTTTTCAATTGTGAATCTTGAAAATGGAAGCTTTTCATTTTGAAAGTTTATAATAAAAAATGTCTCCAATTTTGATGATTTATATTAAAAATTTCCAACATTTAGAACGCAATAACTTGATTAAATTTCCGAAATCATCAAAATTGAATAATTTGGTTTTATAATTTTAAAACTTCATAATTTTCAATTGTAACTCTTTAAAATCCTGCAACTTTTAACCAAAATTTTTTTAAATTCAAGAGTTTTTAATTTTTACAATTTACGATTCATAATTTACAATTTACAATTGAAAAATTTGTGATTTCAATGACTTACATTAGAAGTGTCTTCAAATCGGAAGATCCAGAATTAAAAACTTGATTTTTTCATATAATTTTTAAAAATAAAGTGTTTTTAATTGTAAATATTCGAGATTAGACCTATTTTAAAAAGTCGCTAAAAATGGTATTTTTTTAATTATAAACATCAAACACTAAACAAGTTGGCAAATTTTCAATATTGTAAACATCTTCCCAATTGAATATTAAAATTAAAAGTCAATTAAAATTGTATGAGCCCATGTAACTATTTAATATTTATTTAAATGAAGTATTATTATTTATATTTCATAATACTTCAAATCGAAGCCCATATTATAATTTGTAATAGAAATAACTTTATTCTCAATTATTGTTAGTGTAATGATAAAATACATTGACCAATTTAAATTTGCGAAAATTATTATTAATTTGTTAAAATTTTTTAAATTGTTGTCTTTAGCAACTGGGAAGCCTTTTGGCATATAGAAAGTACACAGATAAAAAACTGCGGAAAAGCTTAAAAAGTGGATGATCCATGTTAAATATCACTTAAAGTTTTTTCTACAATAATCTAGACTTAAATAACTAAATAAAAAATATATATTTTTTTTCTTTAGATGATTTACAGATATCAATAATAAAAGGAAAAATTGTTTTATTTTGTATTTTAAGGATTTTTGCTAGTTATATTGCCAACAAATTTTAAAATAGTTAATAAACTCGATGAAAAGAACAAAAAAAAATAAAATAAAAAATTCAGCCTTTCATAATAAAGATTAAAAAAAAATAACGATTTTTTTCTAAAGAAAAATTACAAACACAAGGTCAAATAAACAATTACTGATTTAATTATTTTTTTATAAATCTGAGGTTGGTGTCTCTTTAAATTTTTTATGTTTAACATTATGACTATTTTCGTCGATTTTATAAAATATTTGAAAGATTATTGAATTTGAATCAATCATGATTAATGAAGATTAAATCAGAAATATTATATTTTCTAGAACAGAAATAAAAACGTATAAAATCTCAAATAGATAATTTTTAATAAACAATCAAAAGGTTAAACTATTTTTTTAGTTGCAGATATATTTTTCTTTTTAAACTTCTCATGTTTAACATTCTGACTTGTTCCGTCAAGAATGTACCAGCATGCGGGATTTTTGGAAAACACAGTGCTCAACATATTTGCAAGCAGAGAAGAAAGAGTTTGTCGAATAGAAGAAGAATTTTGTTATCAACAAAAATCGATATTAGATGTCAAATTTAATTTTAAAGTATTTTTCGATATTAATTTTCAGTGCTCTTTTTTAATTTTCGAAATTTTTTAACATTACACGCCTTATAGCCGAAACCAAGTATCACATAAAAGGGTTTGCACATTCCAATTTTTTTCGGATTATGTTTTGAGGAGGTCTGCTAAATATTTTAAACCTGAAATTAAAATATTAGGTTATGCCCTTTTTTAAAAAAAGCTCAATTTTTAATTTTGCTTTCAGAAATATTTTCTATATTTTCATAAAAGATCGATCATTCTTCTAAGCGCCTGACGCGTTTAGGCAATTAGAAAAAACGAACCATAAAGCATTAAAATACGCATGAAATGGCTGTATATTATTTTAGTCTTATTTCAATGTTTCCCTAATTAATGAAATAATTTTTACAACATAATAGGGATAATGATTTTGTCATTTATTCAAAAAGGATTTTAATTTAAGTTCATGTTTTTATAGGTTTAAAATGTAAAACCTTCTTTTAATTTGCAATTTGGTTAGGTAAAAAAATTAAATGACTAATTTTACTATTCAACATGCATAATTTGAATTCTGAACGCATTTTTTGTAGTATTTAGTAAATATTACAACATAAATAATATATTGATTTATTATTGAATTATTAAAAATGATTTTTTTATTTAATGATTATAGGACTCGAGCTCGGTTAAAAATGCATATTTTTTTGTTTGAAAATTTTATTATTTGGTTTAAAATTGAAGAGCGTGATCCTAAATTTAACAATTTTGTTTAAAATCTCAGTTCAAGGTTAAATATTCGAATTTTCGGTTGAAAATTCATTTTTTCGTCTTTAAAATCCCACAAATTCATTAAATTTTGTTTATTTCCTCACTAATTATTTTTCTTGTTAAAAATGCATCCCTTTCGGGGAGAATTAATTTTCTTTTAAATTCCTGCATAATTATTTTAATTTTTTTATTTGAGGATTCAAATATTCTGTTGACATTTTTTTGAACTAAATCTAAATGCTTGTTGTTATAAATTAAAATATTTGTTTGCTGAAATATCAACTATTGTTGTTGAAAATTCGTTTTCTTTTTTAATCGAATTGATTGGTTAGGATAAAAATTTAATTATTCGGTTGAAAATTAAATTAATTGTTTAAAAAGTTAATTTTTTGTTGAACATGTCAATTCTCGGGTTACAAATTCAATCATTTTTGTTGAAAATTTAATTGATTGTTAAGAAATTATTTCTTCTGTAGAATCTGCGTATTTTCTGTTGGAAAATTAAACTTGTCATAAAAATTTTTCTCTTTCGCTTCAAAACTTGATACTTTGGTAGAAAATTAAATTCTTTTACAGAAAGTTTGTTTAAAAAAATTAATTTTTTCAAATAAAAATACAAACCATTTACTTCAAAATTTATATATTTTTCGAAAAAGACTTTTTTGGTAGAAAATTAATCTTCTGTGTTTCAAATTCGTTTACTTTTAATTAAAATTTATTGTTTTGTTAAAATGTAATAATTTTCGCTGAAAATTAAATTGATTTTAAAGAAAGTATTTCTTTTATTGAACATAATTTTTTTCAGGTTGAAATTTCGTCCCATTCGATGAAAAATTTATTAATTTTGTGGAAAATTCAACAAAATTAAGCTATTTTTTATGAAGTTTGTTTAAAAAAAATAATGTTCTGAAATAGAAATTCAAACATTTGGTTAAAAATTCATATAAATTTTAAAAACGGCTTTTTTGGTATAAAATTATTCTTCTGTGTTTAAAATTCTTTTAATTTTTCTTTAAAATTAATTTCTTCACTAAAAATTTAATAATTTTAGTTGAAAATTAAATTTATCTTTAAGTAATTACTTCTTTCATTGAACATGCATATTTTCGGGTTCAAAATCCAAATGTTTTTAGAAAATTCGTCTTTTTCGGTTGAAAATCTAACACTTTCGTAGGAAATGCAACTATTTGGTATTAAATTAAATATTTGCGTAGAAAATTTGTTTTTTTTCTTGAAAATTAAAGATCTCAAATAAAAATTCAACTACTCCATATTTGATTGAAATTTTTTTTAAGTTTCAAAATTTCACCAATGAGTTAACAATTTGTAGAAACTAGTATCACATCAATTGTGTAAACTGTTTATTTGAAAATATCTGTTATTGCTTGAAAATTCCTCTTTTTTATAAAACACTAATATTCAAATCTATATCTTAATTTTTAAAATAATAACTAGTTGTTTAAGCAATAATGATAATTTATAAGATTACGTTTGAGTTGCTTCAAATGATTAAAAATGAAATTTTATTGCTGACTCATGTTTAAATAAGTACTAAATTTCCTTCAGAAAAATATTAACTTAAACATTCATTAATTGTGTTATAAATTCCAGAAAATAGTAAATGTTCACGGTCTGTATGTGAAAACAATGTTTAAGCAAACAAAAGTCGTTAAAATAATTATGATAATAATCCTTACAAAATATTTAACCCTGAAAATTTGTAAATTGTGTAATTAATTTCAGAAAATACTAACTATTCACGATTTGCTGGAGAAAGATTGTTTAAACAAATACAAATTATTTTAATAATAAACGAATATTAGAAATACCGGTCATTATTTACAGACGAAAAAATTGTTTAAACAATAAATAATTGTTTGAATAATTCAAACTTAGTTGAAAAATACTTTGATTTTTTGAAAACCGACCTCCTTTCATTTGAAACTCAATGTTAATTTTCAAAGCCTGGGTGTACGGGCTAATCTTGATCTATTCGAAGAAGAAAATATTGGACTGACAAAAAAAAAATGTTTCGGACTACCCTAGTGTCTAAGCCCTTTTAAGTGAAAATCGGTTTATAGGCGTGTATTATTATAATTTTTAATCCACTTTTAGGATTTCGTTGCTACGAGTTGTCATTAAGTAAAATGGGGGGGGGGG
>NC_046660.1:19957676-20010447 GCF_010883055.1 Belonocnema kinseyi
AAATTTATTGGGGTGTTGATGGAGGAGGGAGGGGAAATGATAATAGTGGAATGAAGAAAAGGCGAGAGGGGGTAGTGGGTTAAGGTTAAGGTTAAAGGTAAGGAATGAAGTATGATCAAATGTGAGTTGAGGAGGAATAAGGGTGGTGAAGGGCGTAAGATGGACAGAGAAATGGGTACAAGCGTGTGTGTTTTGTATGGTAAAGGGAAGAAATTTTGAGGGTGAAAAGAGTAAGATTAAAGGTAGGAGTGTTAAAAAATGGTGAGGGCAATGTTTAGAGGGAATGGAAGCGGAGTGAGGGGTGGGATGAGTGAAGGTTGGCAGGAGTAAGAGGTTGGAGTTGTGACGGATATTTTGAGAAGCATAGGTAGAAGGGTAAATGAAAAATAAGGAGAAGAGCTGAGTAGAAGGAGGTGTAAGGAGTTGTTCGGAATGGTAAGGTGTAGGTTGAGGGATTGGAAATTGTATTTGAAATAATTTTAAGTTGGCTACGAAAACCCTCCTTGTAGAGTGAATCCTAATACTGTAGACTCTCACCAAGCGCCCGTTGCTCGGAACCAAGGTCATCACTAAGCACGCGCATATTTGGGCCACGCCCCTAGAGTTGGGTGGGAAGGATTTCTGAGACGCCTTTGCAGATGATTTGAGTATCGTCACGCGCACGTGAATCCAAAACCACGCTAAAGAGGCTTACTGAATTTTGAGGTAATGGAAGGGAGAGGCGCTTAGTGGAGAAGGTGCTTGGTGAAAAAGACTCTAAGTGGAGAAGGCGCTTGGTGAAAAAGGCGCTTGGTGAAAAGGCGCTTGGTGAAAAGGCGCTTGGTGAGAGTCTACTGTACTGATGTTTGAACGATTATAAACTAAAAGATTTTCAAGTTTCATTTTAGAATCTCATCTTGTTAAAAAGAATCCGTTATTTGAAAAGTTATGAAAACATGTGTCATCCCAGAGAAGGTTGGGTGAATGTCAGGTGGCAAAAAGGATATCACAGCGACATCTACAAGACTACCAACATCGACAGCCACATGATGATAGAATCCCCTCTGTGTATCGGATCGCGATAGGCGAATTTTAGCGACACAGAGGAAGTGGCAAAGACAAAGACAGAGACAGAGGCACACAGAATAGTGATCGTTTGTCTACCGAGGCCGTCAGACGATCCCTCAGCTACGTCACTAAGGGCACGTTGGTGCTTGTTTCCGCCTTTGATGGACTGCCGGTGACACGAAATAAGCAAGATGGCGGCGGCTCGGGCCGCACCTGCTCTCGATGCCGGAACCAGAGGACCTCGACTTCCGGCGCTGCTCGGTCTTCTAGTGAAGTTCAAGGTCCCACCGCTGCTTCTTTGACTGGAGCGAGAAGAAGGTCGTCCACCGTGAAGTGCCAGTGGGATACCTTTAAGCGAAGGGATTATTGAGATTAGCAGGATTCATCCAAGCGAGAAAAAGGATTCGAAATTTGCAGGATATTTTCGAGTGACTTTGTGAGCAGAGCATTCGAAATTAACAGGACATCCGAAAAGCGAGAGCCATTCAAACTTGGGATTGCCTGGGAGAAGACAGAATCTTCAGGGGTTGGTGCAACTTTTTGGATTTAGTGCAAACTACAGCTTTTGGAACTTCGAGTGGAAAACTTTTTTTTCATGGCTTTGTGTTTTTAGAAATAATAATGTACGAGAATAGAAAATTAAATTAGGCTATGCAGAAAAAGGGTAGTGATCAGATGAGTTTGGGAATTTCTGTGAAGGATGAAGATGTGTAGTTTCAGAGATGAATTTTCAGGATTAAGATTTTCTTTAAATACATGATTTAATTAAATAGTTTTACTGCAGTTTCAGTTAATTAGAGTTGAATTTAAGAAAAATGCTAACATCCATTTCAACATTTGCAGGAGCGAATTGACGATAAGTACAACAAAAATGCTACCAAGAATGCTTAGGAGCCGTACATAAATTACGTAAAGTCTTTTGGATGAGGGGGGGGGGGGGCATTGTCTATGTTGCCCTATTGGGTGGGGGGAGCGTAGTCAATACCATTTTGTACGCAAAATATTTTAAAGTCTGCGTATCATTAAAAAATAAAAGTTAAACAGATATTATTGTTAACTTTTTAAGCGCAATATAATTGTTTTAGTGAAGTACCTAAGACATTACATTGAAAAAAGTGGTTACTTGAATTATAATTGTAACAGTACTATTTGTAATTTACTCAATAATATTAGTACTACCTAGAAATATTAGTACTAATTTTAAATGCGATATTCATAGCTTTACAAAATAATAATAATAATAAATTATTAAACAAATGAGGGGTTATTCACAAATTACGCAAGGACCTTTTTCGTTGTTTTTAACATAAAAATATAAACTGTTAATTAAATAAACATGGGACCATCAATAAAAATTAGTTTAAACAAATGAAATATGTTAATAACCATAAGTATTTAGTTTCATAAATGCATCATTTTTTATTTCTTCAGGTTAAATATCTTTCTGGTTTGAAATGTTAAGAATTCGATTAATTATTTTATCGTTGTTCGTTTGAAATTTTCTTTTTTGTGTGCAAATTAAATCGTTTTTTATTAAAAATGCAACTACTTAGTTAAAAATAAATCTGTCTTTGTTGAAAATTAACTCAGTTTATTGACTAAAAATGTAACTATTGTGTCGAAAATGCGTTATTTGGTTGAAAAATAATTTTTGTAAGTGAACAGTTAACTATTCCATTGTTGGTTGGTAATTTAACCTTTCTACTTTAAAATTCAACTATTTGGTTCAACATTCTTGTATTTTGTTGACAAAATTTTTTTTTTTGGCAGAAAATTCTTCCTTTTTTTAGAAAATTATTCCCTTGTTTTAGACTTTAACTATTTTATAAAAAATGGATTTTTTTAATTGTCTTTTTTTGCTAGAAAATTATTTTAAAAGAAATTAAAAATGTAACTGTTAGGCAAAATATTAATTTGTTCTAGTTTTTAATTTAATGTTAAAATTTTTTTTTGAAATATGATCTTTTATATTTTAGTTGAAAATTCATCGTTTGAGTTAAAATTTTATTTCTTTTCTTGTTTTAAATTAACTGCATTGTTCACAATTCCTTCATTAAAAAAAATTTATTTTTGAACTGAAACCTTGATAATTTTATTGAGAGTTGCCTTTTATGTTAAAATGTCATATTTTCGGGTTTAAAATTGAACTGATTTTTATAGAAAATTCATATCTTTGCCTTAAAAATGCAAATATTTCGTAGATTTTTCAAAGTTGAAAATTCATGTTTTAAAACGAAAATTCGATTTCACATCCTTGGTTAAAAAGTAATCTGTTAGTTTAAAATTTGAACTATTTATCTTGAAAATTCGAACTAATTTCTTGAAAATGCATCTTTTTCGTAGAAAATTAATCTTCTTGGTTGTACATAAAACTCTTTGTTTACAAATTTATTCATTTTATTTAAAATTTACTTCTTTGTTAAAAATTTAACTGTTTTGTGAAAAAATTATATTTTCGGCTCAATAATTTATCAACGCGATAGAAAATGTTACAACTTGATAGAAAATTTAATTATAGAATCAATAGTTTAAAATATTGCTAGTAATTTAATAATAACTTTTTAAAACTTTTCATAAATTCCTTTAATACTTGGTTTAAAATATTGTCATTTAGTTAAAGGTTCAGCACTTTGCTTCAAAAATCATTTCTTTAAATTTAGATTCAATCGTTTTGTCAAAAAGGCATTTTTGTGTTAAATAATCTTTTTGTGGTTAAAATTAAACTATTTGTTTCAAAATTCTTGTATTCTTTGGAAATTCTTTTTTTGGTACAAAAATATTCCTTCCAGTTGAAAATTGAACTATTTGTTTAAAAATTGATTTGTTTTGTGAAAAATTCGTCTTTTTTAATATTATTTATTACTATTATATTTTCAGTTATAAATTTCCCGTTTCAGTTTAAAATTCATTTATTTTTTTTTACTTAAACTAATTTGTCGAAATTTCTTTTTTGGAAAAAACTGATTTTTTAATTGTAAAAAGTTGAAAATTCATTACCTAATTATAAAGTTTAACTATTTTTCTGAAAATGCATTTTTTTGTCGAAAATTATTTTTCAAAATTCTTGTATTTTTTAAAATTTGTCTTTTTTGGTACATAGTTATTGCTCTTGGTTAAAAATTTAACTATTTGATTAATAATTAATTTATTTCGTTGAAAATTCATCTTAAAAAAATTGTTCTGATCAAATGAAATTATTTGATTGAATATTTGTTAGAAATTCAAATTTTCAGGCTTAAAATTCAAATGCATTATGTCGAAAATTCGTATCACTGTTCTGAAAAATGTTACTATTTGGTATCAAATTTGTTTATTAAAATTGAAAATTATTTTTTTTTCAAAGAATATTCAACGTCAACATTTGTTTAGAAAATGTGGTTGAAAATTTAACTATTTTGTTAAAAATGCATTTCTTTATCGAAAATTAATTTTTTCAAATAAAAATTTAAGCATTTCATTTCTGGTTGAAAATTTATATTTTTTATTTGAAAATTCAACTATTTGTTTCAAAATTCTTCTTTTTTCGAAGAAAATACATTTTTCAAATATAATAATAACTATCATATTTATGGTTAAAGATTGATCGTTTCAGTTACAGATTTATTTCGACAAATTAAACGGATGGTTATTTCCGCTCATTGTCTGACTAAAACTGTCTTTATCTACTGTTAGTATGGGAACTATATTTAAATAATAAAAGTTGTAAATATTTTAAAATCTGAGAAGGTTAAATGAAGTACTGGACATAAATCGATAATTTTCTTAATTATTTCCTAGATTCAACCTGTTTGTCTCACTTATGTGACTATTTGTCAGGAAATGAGTTCAAATGTATTCCTTTGGTCTCAGGTACGAAGAAGACTAATCGTCCTATTATATAGTCATTATTCTCTCTGAATCCTGGACTTATTTATGTCAAATTGTTCAAAACTACTTTAGAAGATAAATTTTACATTAACAATTTGTTATTTTGTCATGTGGAATTTAGTTAACATTCTTCATAGCAATAAATTGTGTAAATTCTAGTAAAATCTAAAGTATAAAGTGGGGTGCACTTTCTACAAATTATTTGAACTTTTTTACTATTTAGCTGAATTTTCTATCTAAAAATATTTTTTTAACCTAGAAGATACGCCTACCAAAAAAGGAAATTTAAACAAAATATATGAATTTTCAGCTGAATAGCTGAATTTTCGACCAAAAAAGGAAACTGTTCAACCAAAAATGAAACCGTTGAATTTGCAGTTGAGAAAATAATTTTTAAACAAAAAAAGGATTATCAACTAGGTGAATTCAACACAAAAATTGATTTAACAAAGTAGTTTATTCCTTAATTAATTTACTAGATTATTTTTTAATAAACATTAATTTTCTACCCAAAAATATGAGTTTTTAATGAAATATTTATGTCTTCAAGATAAAATGTCAAATTTTTTATACAATAATTGACGTGTAAACGGAAAAAGAAGAATTTTTAGTAAGAAAATTCATTTTTAACTAAAAAAGGTTAATTTTTAACAGAAAAGTATTTTTAACCAAAAATGAAGCCGTTAAATTTTTAGTTTAAGAAACTCATTTTTAACAAGAAAAAAAAAACAAATTTTTAATTAGTTGAATTCAACTGAGAAACACCATTTTTTAACAAAATACCTGAACTTTATACTAAATACTTTAATGTTTAACTTATAAAGAAAAAGTTTTAAGCCAAAAATGTAAGAGCTACATTCTCAGATAAAAACTTCAACTTTTAATTTTAATAAATGTCCAAGGGAAACGTTACATTTTTTAAATAGATAGTTTTATTTTCTTCCGAAAATATGAATTTTTAATAAAACAGGTTAATTTCATCCAAATGGTTAAATTTTTGCCTAGAAAATAAATGTTCTACAAAATCTCGAAATTTTTAACCAGAAATTCATATTTTTCAACACAAAAGTTAATTTACGACCATATAGTTAAATTTTCAGCTAAGAGGATAAATCTGTAACCAAAAAAAAAATAAACCAAACATGGAATAGCTATGTTTTCAGTAACAAAAATTAAATTAGGGAAAAACCTGCATTTTTTAACAAAAAATATGTCTCATCAACAAAATAACACAATTTTTAAATAAATAATTTTAACTAATTTATCATTCATTGTTCGATTGAAGGTTATATAATACTGAATTTATATTTTTAATTTAAAACTTAGGAGGGGGCAGCCTTAGTGCCAAATGACATTTTGAAGAGAGGGGGTCACCAAAACTTCAACGTTTTTGTTAAATATGCTTTTTTTGTCGAAAATTCTACGTTTAGTTAAAAATATATATTTTTTAGGTAAAATTTGAGCTATTTGTTTTAAATTTCTTGTAATTTTTGAAACTTCTTGTTTGGTACAAAATTATTCCTTTTCGTTGAAAATTTAAGTATTTGTTAACAAATTTATTTTTTCGTGGTAGAAAATACGTCGTTTTTGTTGGAAACATAATTTAAAAAAAATTAATCATGCATCTATTTGGCTGAAGATTCATCCGCCTAAGTTTTGGATTCAAGTATTTTGTTAAAATTAGTCTTTTGTTGGCAAATACAATAATTTTTTATGCAGAATTACAAATTCATTTTTTATAATTAAACTTTGTTTTTTTTATGTAAATTTTAAGTCTTTGTTTCAAAATTCTCGTATTAAAAAAAATCTTTTTGGTTAAAAATTCGTCTCTTTTGGTAGAAAAAAAACTATGAAATTTTTTTTAATGCATCTATTTGGCTGAAAATTCATTTGCCTTAGTTGTGGATTGAAGTACACATGTTATTCTATAATTAATTTTTTTTAACTTCTTAATTTCAGGATTAAAATTTACCTACTTTCTATGGAAGATTCATATCTTTGGCTTGAAATGTCAAAAATTTAGTAGAATTAAAAAAAAGTTTAAATTAAATTATAAATCATTGTCCTATTGACGGTTATGTAAAATTCAATTCAAATTTTTTATTTCAAGATGGGAGGAGTGTCAGCTTTAGTTTCACATGAGATTTTGAGGGGGACTCAACCAAATTATACAAATTGTCACAAGATGGAGGTATGAGTAAAAAGTCATTGAAAATAGCATTACGTAATATGTGGACGCTCCCTAAACAGTATTTCAGATACCAACAAAAAAAAACAAGGAGATTGTCATCAAGAAAGTATATGTACTTTTAGATATTTTATTTTTAGGGTTTCGTAGCATTAGGAAAAAACACCTATAAATTTTGTCGAGTATCCATGCGTCCGTTCCTTGTTCTTTTTTTAAAGAAGGAAAGTGAGGGGAATTATGGGGGGGATAGGGGAAATGATGGAAGAAGATGTGACGGGGAATGAGTAAAGGAAAAGTAGTGGTCGTGAGGGGAAAATAGGGGATAAATTTGGAAAGGGAGTGTGGATATAAGGAAAATGGAGGGATCGGAAGTTATGGACGGAAAAGTCGGAGAAGTAAGGCAACATAAGGGATTGGAAAGTGGGGAAATTGCGAGGTGTAATTATGGAAGGAGTAGTCGGGGTGGAGAAGGGAAGTGTGGATGGAGTGGCGAAATGAGAACTCGAAAGGATAAGGGAAGGGAATGAGTTGGAAGTAATAAAAGGAGAATTAGGAGAATTAAGGGAACGGTAAATAAGTATCTTAGGAGATGTACGTAAAAATGACGGGTTAGGAAGTAAGAGAAAATGTTGTCGGGGCGGTGAGATGAGATGGAAGTGAGGGGAGGGTAAGTGTGTCTGGTGGAGGAAATTACTGAAAATGAGAGATTAGGCAGTGAGGAAAAATATGAGCGTAAAGGTCAGGAGATATGGAATTAGTTAAGGAAGAAGCCAGAGAAGGAATTGGAAAAGCAAAGATTGAAGTGTGAGAAGTACAAGTAATCATGGTGATGGGAATGAGGAAAGAGGATATAATGGGGAATGAGTAAAGGAGAATTAGTGATCATGAGGGGGCAAAAGAGGAAAAAGTAAGGCGTGGGGATATAGGGTCAATGGGGGGATTGTAAGTTATGGAGGGAAAAGTAGGTGAAGTAAGGGAACATGAGGGATTGGGAAGTGCGAGGATTGGAAGTATGGAAGGAGTAGTGAGGAGAGGCGCGAAAGAGTGGGGTAGAGAAGTAATAAAAAACTAGGGTTTATGAACGCGGAAAGTAAATAGTAGGAGATAGTAGGAAGGATTTGGGCAAGGGATTGCGGAAGCGAAGGTTAAAGTTTGGGTTAAGAAGAAAAGGTGGCGAGGGGGAATCGGGACTGGAAAGGATAAAGGGAGGGAATATGTTGGAAGTGATAAAAGGAGAATTAGGAGAAGTAAGGGAAGAGTGAATAAGTATCTTAGGAGACATATGCAAAAATGAAAAGTTAGGAAGTGAGAGAAAATGTTGACAGGACGGTGAGATGAGATGGAATTAGATAAGGAAGAAGTTATGGAATGGGATTGGCAAGCGAAGATTTAAGTTTAGGAAGAAAAAAAGGATGGTGAGGGGAATCAGATCAATGCAGGGGAAATAGTAGGGGGTAAGTTTTGGAAGTGACGAAAGGAGAAATAGGGGAGGTGAGGGGAGGGTAAGTAACTTGGGAAGGAGAAGTTAGTGAAAATGAGAGATGAAGAAGTGAAGGAAAATATGAGCGGAAAAGTGAGGAGATATGGAAGTAGATAAGGAAGAAGTCAGAGAAGGGAACGGGAAAGCGAAGATTGAAGTGTGGGAAGTGAAAGTAATCATGGCGAGGGGAATTCTATGAATTTAGAAGGAGAAGAAGGAGGGCAGTATTGGAAGTGACGGAAGGAGAATTAGGGGATGTAGGTCTAATGAAAAAAATTAGAAGAACGAAGTGAGAGAAGAGGATCAGGTGTTACCAGTGATGGGAGGAGAACTAGGGGAAGTGAGGGGAGAGTAAATAAGTGGGGTAGAAGAATTGATTGGATATAAGAGCTTGAGTAGTGAGAGGTAATGTGGACAGTTAAGTTAGGAGAAGAGGAACTAGATGAGGAAGCAGTTTGGGAAGGGATTAGGGAAGCGAAAGTTAAAGTGTGGAAAAAGTATGGGGAAGTGGACAAGGGGAGAATTAGGGGACTGCCAGAGAAGAAGAAAAGAGTAAGTTTTTGAAGTAATGGGAGATGAATTAGGGAAAGTAAGGGGAGGGTGAATATGTAGGTTAGGGAAAGTGATTGGAAATGTGGGCTTGGGAAGTGAGGGGTAATGTTGACGGGGAATTGAGAGGAGGGAAGTAGGGGATTCTAGAAAGAGTGGAGTAGGGCAAGTATAAGAGGGAGAGATATTTATTGATTAACTTCTTAATAGGCTACGAAACCCTTTTTTTGTAATTTGATTCTTTTTTAAGGAAAATCTCTGATAGGATTTGAATTCTTTATCTATTCAGTACTCGTATATTGGATTACTTACCTATATCACTGGAAAAGAGCATTGGAGGTGCATGATTCGCATTGGCGAAATGTCTTGGTCTTGTATACCGTGCCGAGCTGAATAGCTTCAATACGAAGCATATTAAACCTGTCAATACGGCGAGGCCTGACGCAATACCGAGAAGTGTCGGGATATCCGTCTTTATCAGCACCAAATCTAGAAGAAGTTTGCAATTATAACATATTGCATTTTTTAGGAAAAAAACAGGAAATTTTTTTTTCGTTTTCAAGATTTTTCACTTTCACAACCAATTATTAGGGGTCATCCATAAATAAAAGAAAGCAGGGAGAGAAGGGAAGGGGAAGTATTAGAAGTGATGGGAAGATCTAGGGAAGTGTGGGTGAAGAGGGAAATTAGGGAAATGCATGGGAAAAGAGGTGAGAAAATGTTCAAGTGATGGAAGAAAACTGGAGAAAGTGAGGGGAGGGTGATTAAGTGGGATTAGAGGGAAGGGGAGGGAAAGAGTTGGAAGTGATGGGAAGAAACTAGGGAAGTGTGGATGAAGAGGGGAATTAGGGAAATGCGGGGGGAAAGAGATGAGAAAATGAGAAAATGGGGATGTATTGTAAGTAATGGAAGGAGAACTGGAGAATGTGAGGGGAAGCTGAATAAGTATGGTTTTTGGAATAAGACAAAAGAGATGAATTTTCGAACAAAACGAGATATTTTGAGCAAAATACTTTCATTTTCAAACAAAAAGATAAATCCTTAAACAAAAAAATTGATCTGTATCAAGGATGTAGTTCAATTTGAAACCAGGTAGTTGATTTTTTAATCAAAAAAGATCAATTCTCTATGGAAAATTTAATATTTCATATTTGAATCAAGAAAGTTTTTAATTTGGAGTAAAACAACAGTTGAATTTAATTAAGAAAGATTATATTCTTACTGAAAGAGATGTATTTTCAAATAAAATAAAAACTAATTTTTAACAAAATACGCCCATTTTTGAGTAAAAAATAAATTTTTAACAAAGTTGATCAACTTTAACCCAACTAGTGAATGCTCCACCGAAAAAGATTAATTCTTTACCAAAAATGTAATCATTGATATTTTAACGAAAAGGATTTAAATTTGTAATCTAGAGCAGATGAATTCAACCACAAAATATGAAATTTGTATCAAATTAGATAAATCTTCAAATTGAAAAGACTTATTTTCAACAAAATATATAAAATTTCGCCTAAAACAAAAACCAATTTTCCACAAAATACTTTAATATTCAACTAAAAAAATTAATTTTTATACTTTTTTTTTACAAAACAGTAAAAATTTTCTGCCTGAAAATATGAATTTTTAACAAAGAAGTTTTTTTTTTAAATCTGAGATGAAAAATTCTAATCAAAACAGGTTCATTTTTATCTAGAAAGACTCACTTTTTTTTATAAAATTGTGGATTTTCAAATAAAACAATTGCATTTTCAACCAAACAATACAGTTTTTAACTAAAAGGGATACATTCTTGACCAAAAATATAATATTAGATTTTTTAAGAAAAAAAATTTGAAATATAAATAAATCAAAAAATGATTTTGGAAATATCTTGAGTAAACCCTCAAGGATGAACTATTTGAAAATAAAGGTTTTTAAACAATTTTTTGAATAAAAAAGTCTTTTTTTCAGGTTTAATTTGGTCTGACAGAAAAGAAAAAAAACAACTAAAAATATGAATTTTCAACCAAGTGGACTTACTTTCTACTAAAAAATTGTATTTCCAAGAAACGTAAATTTGTACTTACATATGATAGATTTTGAATTAAAAATGGAATAGTTATATTTGGAGTTAACTAATATAATTTGCAACAAAAGAAACGTATTTTTAAAAAATATTGAAAATTTTATTTTAAGTAATGACATTTTAACCAAAAACGTGAGTTATCAAGTATATAGTTGAATTTTTAACTGATAAAAAACAATTTTTAGTTTAAAAAAATTGTTAATAAAAAAAAGGGAATTTTCAATAAAATACTTAAATTTTAAAACAAAATGATGAATTTCTAACTTTTAACTGTTTGGTAGGAAATTAATATTTATGAATGCTGATTCATCCCTTTGTTTCCAAATTCTATTATATACTTTAAAATTCATGCTTTAGTTGAAAAATCATCCACCTGGTTGAAAATTTATGCATTTTTTCCAAAATTCACCTTTGAGGTAAAAAATTCTTCTTGGGGAAACATTTGTCTTTCTTGTTCAAAATTAATTTCATTGTTTGAATATTTAACTATTTTGTTGAAAATTCCTTTTTCATGGTTAAAAATAATACTTTTGACTATTAAGATAGCTATTTAATTTTTGGCTGAATCTTTCTTAGTTGAAAATTATTTTGTTGTTGTTGAACATTTCTCATTTATGTTGAAAATTCGTTTAGTTGGTTGAAAATGGAACTATTTTTTTTAAAAAGGGAAAGTTTTCTGAGAATAGATAAAGAAAGTAAATTTGAAAAACGAGGAAACGCGACAGAATAGGGAAAAGACTGCACCATGTAATAATAAGAAGTAAAACGATGTTGTGGAAAGTTGTGAACCCTTATAGAACAGGTTTAAAAATATACCTATCTACAGAGTTTTTTTTATTGTCATTATTTTGCAATAATCTTATGTAATGGATTTACAGGCATGGTTAATCTAGTATAAGGCATGCATGATACTCATTTGAGCGAAATACTATTTGCTCGTTTGTTGCATGAAGTGTGTACACAGATGATAGAAGGCATAAATATAGAGAACTCTACGTCCACACAACAAAGCGTCCGTACTGTACTTTACTCCCACGCAATGTGTTTAATCGAAATTGTTCAGTCTGCTAGGTCTTGATAAAGTTAGATTGTTTTCATTTAAGAAAGTAAATTAATGAAGTTGTTATATCAATCAGAAAAATTTATAAGTTTCATTAGAGTGACTAGACGTCCTGATTTATTAGAAAATCTCCAGATTTCTTATCTCTGTCCTGATTTTTTTACAGCATTTTGTTGCCCTGGGTGCAGATGTAGAGAAAGTGAGGGGAAAATAGAGGAGGGAAGTGTAGGTAAATGAGGGTTTGAGGAAGCAGAGAAAGTAATGGGAAATGGGGGGGAGGAGAAGTAGTGAAAGTGAATGAAAAATAGAAAAAGGGAGTGTAGAGAAATTGGAGGGGGTGGAAGTAGGGAATATGAAGGTAAATGAGATCAGGAGGAGTGGGAGAAGTAAAGGGAAATAAGGGGAATAGATGTAGAGAAAATTACGGATGGTGAAATGAGAAGAGGGAAAGTATGCTAAAAATAGGGAAAGGAAGTGGGGGACTTGATGGAAAATTAGGGGTAATTAATAGAGGGGGAAAGATAAACAGAAAAGCATAGAATATATGGGAAAGAAAGGGAAGTACGAGAAGTGAAGGAAAAATAGAGGAGGGGAGTGTAGGGTAATAAGGGTTTGAGGAAATAGGAAATGTAAAGGGAAATGAGGGGAGAAGTAGTGAGGAAAGTTGTTAAAAATAAAAGGAGGGAATGTAGGGTGAATGACGACTGAAGAAAAGAGAAGAGTAAAAGTACGGGAAAATGAAGGAAGGGAAGTATGAGAATTGATGGAAAGTTATGGGAGAAGTTATGAGGGAAATGAGAGGAATAGACTTGGGGCAAATGATAATGGGGGATATTAGAAGAGCGAAAGTGCGGGAAAATTGAGGAGAAGACCTAACGGAATTGATGGACAATTAGGGGAGGTTAATAAAGGTGGTATAAGGGCAGAGGAAGTAGAGAAAAGATGGCAACTAGGATGCAAAGTGATGAACCGGGGAGGAAAGAAGGGAAGGGAAAATAGAGAAAGGAAGCGTAGGAAAACAGGGAGCGGGGGGGGGAAGTGAAGAAGCAGGGAAAGTAAAGGAAATGAGGGTATGCAAAGTATGGGAAGCGAGAAGAAAATAGGGAAGGGAAGTGTAGAGAAATCAGAAGGTGAGCAAGTAGATAAAGTAAAGGGAAATGAGATAAGGATTAGTGGGGAAAGTCAGGGAAAATAAGAGGAGGGGACTTAAGAAAAATCAACGCATAAGTAAATGAAAAGAGAGAAAGTAAGGGATAACTAGGAAGGGGAAGTAGACGAAATAGTGGAGAATTAGGGGATTTGAAAAGAGGTTTGAGGGGAGGGGAAGTAAAGAATAGATGAGAAGAAGAGAAAGGGGGAGTGATGTTCAGGGAGGTAGAGGAAAAGGGGTGATAAGACAGCTGTCGAAGGAAGGCGAAGAGAAAGTAGAGGAGAAAGAAGTTGGAAAGGGGTGGAGTGAGGGTAAGTGAAGGATTGAGAAATATCAAATATTAAATTTTTAGTTGGAAATTCATCTACTTAGTTGAAAGTGGAACTATTTTTTCAAAATTCATTTCTTTTCTTCAAGATTTGTCATTTTATTTGAAAAATTGTTTTAATCAAAAATTCAACTATTTTATTGAAAATTCGTTTTCAATCGGCCGAAAATAAATTTTTCAACTTAAAATGTAACTATCAATTTTTTGGTTGAAAATGGATCTTTTCTAGTTGAAAAGTCATCTATTTTGTTAATGATCAATTTCTTTAGTTAAAAATTTAAGTCTTTGCTGAAAATTCGTTTTACTAGTTGAAAATTAGTTTTTTTAAAACTAAAATTAGTTTGTTTGAAAATCCATCTTTTTGGTCGAAGATTAATTTCTTTGGTTAATAATTGAACTATTTTTAAAATTGTCAGTTTTTACATAGAAAATGAATCTTTTTTAGTTGAAGATTCGTCCAGTTTGTTGATTAATAATTTCTTTCGTGAAAATTTAATAATTTTGTGAAAAACTCATTTTAAAAGGTCAGAAACTAATTTTCTTACTTGTATATATAACTATTTCATTTTTGATGGAAAGTTTATATTTCTTAGTACGAAATTGATGTATTTTGTTGAAAATTCGTTTGAAATTTTAGTTTTTAATTTTGTCAGGGGTAAACTTCATGGCGCTAAATAAACTTGGATGGAAAAAAGTGGAAAAAAATGTTGATGCTGAAATATAATATTTCAAAAAATTGCAAAAATGAAATTTCGTTGATTGTTAAAAAATGTTTAAATATATTTTCGCTTTCCATGCTCTTTTTAATCAACTAAATAAATACCTACACATTATTAAGTTTCAAACAAAATTTGTTTTCCATTTTTTAGAGATAAAAAAAAAATAAAAACATGTTTTCGGCAACTTCAGCTACACATTAACAGAATTGCATATTTCGCAAATTAAAAATATAAAAAAACAATGTGGTTGTAATGCAACACGGAAACTTTTCAGTGCTATTCCCAACGAATCGAATTATTTTCCGTTTTTAGCCCACTTTAATGGATAATAACGTTGAGCGTTTTAATTTTACTTGGGAAGGACTCGAGTTAAATGTTTGTTTAGGGGGAAAAGTGATTATTTATAATTTGACTTACCTTCAGCACAGAAGACTTTCTTGTTAGGTCTCGACAAGGTAACCCGATGGTAACCATCCTCGCAGTCACAGACTGCGTTGTGTTTGATTTGTGCGCACGTTGAGTGCTGATCCGTGAACAGACAGGTGGCCCGATAGTAGCACTGTTCACCGAGTTTTTTCGCTGAAAATTACAATTATTGTTCAACATTATATTAATTTTGAAAAATTTCTTGTGTAAGGTTTAGTTTTTCTTCTGAAAAGAGTTTTGAATCTCACTGCTAAATTAACTTTTAAAATGATAATTGAAACAATAAAAATACTTGTCTGACCATGCGGAGCCATTTCTACTTAAGGATGTAGGGTGATGCGGCAGTGCTCTAATTCAGTAGAAAAATTAATTTCAATCAGACAATAAATTCTCACATATATTTTTTTAAACTTTGATAAGGTACGGATAATTTATAAAAGTTAACGGAGTTAGTAATCTATCCGTTGCACAGTGAGATAAAAATTTTTTCTAGACAAATTAGTCTAGAGCTTGCAATTTTGATCCAATTTGAGCATTTTTTTCCTTTTAATGGAAATTAATTCAATTTCACCTAGAGAGTATAAAAAAACACTCGACTGACAATAGTATTCCATTTCCACTGAAAGTACTTGGACGAGGTGATAGTGCTCGAACTATAAAAATACATTGGTCTGGAAATATTATTCCATTTCCATTTAAAAGTTCTAAGATGAGTTGACTGAGCTCTAATTCAGTGGAAAAGTTAATTTCAGTCTGACGATACATTTTCACGCATTTTTTCAAACTTTTTAAAGTCACGGCTAATTTTTAAAAGTTGAGGCAATTAGTGGTCCGATAATATTGGTCGCACAGTGAGACAAGATTAAATTTTTTTTGACAAATTAGTCTAGAGTTCACAATTTTGATCGAATTTAAGTATTTTTAAATTGAAAATTAATTCAATTTCAGGGTTTGTCCTAAAATTCCGAAACGGCCATAACAAAATATTTCAACCCCCCCCCCCCCCCCCCCCCCCCCCCCCTCATATTACTGTACGTAATTTATGGTTTACAGAAAAATAATAAGATAGAGGACTGAAAACTAATAGAAACTTTTTATATTTAAGATAATACATGCTTTGCAAAATTCCCTGATGATTCCTTATTGTAATATTTTAAAAAATAGGATTTTTGTTGAACGGAATAAAAAAATATTAGTTTAAAAAAAACTTAAATATCCAAAAAAGTGAGTGACTTCTCAAGAAAAAAGTCTGAACGTTAAACTCAAAAGACGAATTTTCTGTACAAAAATTGAATTTCCAAATAGTTATATAAACATTTGTAGAAAAATAAATTTTAAAAAAGTGGTTCAACTTTTACTCACAAGTTGAATTTTCAATTTAAAAAGATCAATTTTTAATAAAATAGTTCAACTGTTTACCAAAGATAAAAATTGCCAACCAAAAATTTGAATCATCAACAAAAAAGTAATTTCCTAACAATAGGCTTAACAAAAAATTCTAAATAAAATAGTTGAATCTTCAAGCAAAGATAAATTATTTTCAACCAAACAGTTGCATTTTTATTCAAAGAAATATTCTGGACTTTTACATATCAGAATATAAATGTTAAACAATAAGTAAATTTTACACGAAAATAGGACAATTTTCAAGCCAACAAGTCTAGTTTTTAACAAAATACTTGAATTTTTTAAACCGAAATCATGTTTTTTTTAACAAAATTATTACATTTTCAGCAAAACAATTGCATATCTCTTGAAGAAAGGTGAAATTTTTTATTAAAATGGATGAATTTTTAAATAAGAAAGACGAATTAAAAATAAAGTTAAATTTTCATTCAAAAGCGATTTCAGTTGAATTTTCAAAACCAGGATTAGAATTTTAAATCAAAAGTTATTTTTTTACGATAATATTGGAACTTACGACCCAAGAAGACGAATTAAGAAAAACAGTTGCATTTTTATCCAGGAAAGATGGAATTTCTAGTAATGTATATGAATTATTAAATTAGAAAGATCCTTTCTTTAAAAAATGGAATTTTCAAATTTAAAAGACAAATTTTTGAAAAAAGAGTTGAATTTTTTAACAAAAAGTATGATTTTTTTAAACAAAATTATTAAATTTTTAATAAAACAGTTCGATTTCTCTCGAAAAACGGTGCAATTTTTATGAAAATAGATAAATTTTGTAATAAAAAAGACAAATTTTTAAAAGAATTGTTGAATTTTTCGCCAAAAAAGATTGTAGTTAAGTCTTAAATTCTTAAATTAGAAAGACAAAATTTCAAAAATCGTTTATTTTTCATCCGGAAAAGATTTTAGTTTGAAACAACAAGTAAATTTTCTATACAAATATTTGCATTTTTAACCCACAATACGAAGTTTTAACAAAAGAGTGAATTCTGAACAAAAAGGAATGACGTTTTAAGAAAATTGTTAAATTTTCATTCAAAAGAGATTTCAGTTAAATTTCCAAAACTAGGATTTGAATTTTAAATATAAAGTTATTTTTTTACGATAATATTGGAACTTTCGACCCAAGAAGACGAATTAAGAAAAACAGTTGCATTTTTATCCAGGAAAGATGGAACTTCTAGTAATGTATATGAATTATTAAATTAGAAAGACCCTTTCTTTAAAAAATGGAATTTTCAAATTTAAAAGAAAAATTTTCGAAAAAAGAGTTGAATTTTTTAACAAAAAGTATAATTTTTTAAAACAAAATTATTAAATTTTTAATGAAACAGTTCGATTTCTCTCGAAAAACCGTGCAATTTTTATGAAAATAAATCAATTTTTTAATAAAAAAGACAAATTTTCATAAGAATTGTTGAATTTTTCGCCAAAAAAGATTGCAGTTAAGTCTTAAATTCTTAAATTAGAAAGACGAAATTTCAAAAATCGTTTATTTTTCATCCGGAAAAGATTTTAGTTTGAAACAACAAGTAAATTTTCTATACAAATATTTGCATTTTTAACCCACAATACGAAGTTTTAACAAAAGAGTGAATTCTGAACAAAAAGGAATGACGTTTTAACAAAATTGTTAAATTTTCAATCAAACAGTTTCATTTTTCTCCTGAAGAGATCCAATTTTTACTAAAACACATGAATTTTTAAATTAAAATGACAAATTTTCAGCAACAAAAAATAGTTGAATTTTTATCCAAAAAAGATTTTAGTAGGAATTTCAACACTAAGATATGAATTTCAATCAAAAAATAATTATTTTACGAAAATATTTGAACTTATAACTCTCAAAGACGAATTTTCAACAAAACAGTTGAATTTTCAATTAAAAAGGATGACTTTTCAACCAGTTTTTGAAGGTTTAAAAAAATAATACGATTTATAACTAAAAATATAAATACAAAGCAAATAAGTTAATTAAAAAAAATAGATTAGTTGATATTCAACTACAAGAATGTTAAATTCATAACATTTCTAACCTAGAATCTCTTGTTAACAGAATAAAACAATTTCATATTTATTCTTCTTAACATTTATTTATAGTTACAAAAATTCACTGACATTTACCAGATTTTGTTGCTAATTCCCTGATTTAAAAAAAAATTGGTCCTCTTCCTTAAAATGTTTCGTAATTTAAGTTTGGTCTCTATAATCAAATAATTAGATTTGTTAAATTATAATATAAAGTTTCAATTAGAAGAATATTGCAAAAACTGTTATATTAAAAAGTGTTATTATTCTGTAATAGTTAAAGATACCCGGAAATTCTCTTTGAACGAAATCTTGAAATGAGATTTATTTTCAAATTCAGGATTTGATTTATATTTGAGATAAAGCGGAGGATGTTTGAATTCAAAAGGAACTTACGTTTAGCACATCCCTTGGTAGGCCCCAGGCGCACAGGGTAAAGTTTCTCGCACTCACACTTTCCAGTGACGGAGTCGCAGAAAACGTGTTGCAATAGTGGATTGCAGGAGAGGTTACATTTTGAACCCAAATATTGGCCGTTTGCTGAAAAAAATAAGAATTTTTTTGTTTAATTCAGATTTCTTAGCTGAATGCGCTTTCAAAACAGGGTAATTACGGTGAATTTTTTTTAAAAGATAGGGGAATAATTGAGGAATACCTTATTTTTAAATAAATTATTTTAGGGACTATATTTATACATTTTTTCAACAAAATATTCAATGAAAATATTGGTTTTAAACCATTAAAGATACATTTTTAACCGAAAAAAATTAATTCCCAAGCAAACTAGTGAATTTCTAAGAAAAAAGTTAATTTGCAACAGACTAGTTGAAATTTCTATTGAAATGTTAAATTTTGAAGACAAAAAGACGATATTACTATATAACAGCTAAATTTTAACCTGAGAATATTAATTTTCAACAAAATTGATCATTTTTCACACAAAAATTAAATCTTATAAGAAACCGTTGAAATCGCAAGACATATGCGCAAATTAGTTACTAAAAAGTTAAATTTTTAACAAAAAAGTTCATTTAGTAAAAAATAGTTAAATTTTCGAGATAAAAATAAAAAATTTTAACCGAAAAGTTAAATTTTCAATCAAATAGTTGAATTTTTTACCAAAGCGTTGAAATTTCAAACCAAGAAAATCAACTTATAACCAAAAAGATTAATTTTTAGAAAACATTGATGAATGTTCAAGTATGAAAATTGATATATAAAATTTCAACAACAAATTTTGTTTTGAAGCAAATCGTTCAATTTTCAATAAAATACTATAATTTCCAATTTAAAAAACCTGTTTTTCAACGAGAAGACTTAATTTCCTGCAAAAAAAAAAAAAGAATTTAAAAAAACATTACATGAATTTTTTAACCTAACAGTTTAATTTTCTACCGATTATAAATCGTTAATCCCAAACTCTATTTTTTTATAAAACAGTTACATTTTTAGGAAAATTCTTGAAGCTTCTATAAAATTAATGGACTTAAAAATAAAAAATTGGACCTTTTATTACAAAACAATTCTGTTTTTAAACCAAAAATATAAATTTTTATCCAGAAAATTAATTTTATAGCAAAAAGACGAATAAGAAAAACTGAATATGAATTTTTAACCTAACAGTTAAATGATCAATCAAATAGTCAAATTATCTTCTTGTTTTGAAATTGCAAGACAAAAAGATAAATATCCAACCAAGAAGATTAATTTTCTACTAAAAAGAGATAAATTATCAAGATTGATTTTTTACTAAAATGGATAAAATTTCTACCAAAAGAAATATATTTTTATACAAAAAAGAATTTTCTACAAAATAGTTGAAGCTTCCATTAAATTGCTGAATTTTCCAACAAGAAATATGACTTTCTACAAAATAGATTAAGTTTTAAGCTTTAAATCAAAAAGTTAATTTTCCACCCAAAGAGATGAATTTTCAAGCAGAAAGATGAATTATCTACCTAAACAACGAATTAAAAAAAAAGTAAATATATTTTTAACCGAAAGGTTTCATTTTTTACTAAAGATATGAAATTTCAACTCAAAAAGAAAAATTTTCTTCAAGATGATTAATTTGCTACCAGGAAGGGATGAATTTTCAACCCAAAAAACAAATTTTATGCAAAACCGCTTAATTTTCAGTAAAATTTTTCAAACTTCTGCAAAAATTGATGAATTTTCAAGCCAAAAAAAATGATTTTTAACAAAATTGTCAAATCATCAACCCAAACGGATTAGTTTCTAGAAAAAATTGAAATGCGGAGTAATTCAGTCAAATAAGCGTATTTTCTATTGAACAGTTGCATTTTTAACCTGAAATGTATGAACTTTGAACAAGAAATTTTCAAAAATATAAATTTTTTATTCAATAAAAATTTTCATTTGAGAAAAGCCTGTTTCCCACTTACGAAACGGAAGTAAGAACTGCTCGAAATATTTGTAGGTATTCATGGTGTTTCGTTTGAATTTTCAAACCAAAATCAAGGAAGATTTCTCAGTCTTGAAATACTCGAAATTTTAACCAAATTGTTGAATTTTCCATTGAGGAAAAACAACATTTTCTACAAAACACTAGATTTTTAAAGGAAAAATATTAATTTTCAACAAAAAAGTACATTTTCCACAACATAGTGTAATTTGCAAGCCAATAAGATGAATTTTTAGCGAAACAGTTTAAATTGTCAAGCAAAAAGGATGAACTTACAGAAAATTGTTGAATTTTCAATAATATAATCAATTTTTTCACAAAAAGAGACGAATTTTAAACGAGAAATATTAATTCATCGGATTATAACATTTTTAAAAATAGAAATTAATTTAATTTCAAAAAGATGTGAGAGAGTAAAAAAGAGACAACCTAAAAGTACGCAGTTTCATCGAACCCGTTAAATTTTCCAGCAAAAAGGATGACTTCTTAACAAAGTTGCAGAACTTTTAAACCAATAATATAAGTTACGACTGAAAGCATAATCTTCAGGATGAAGCTTATAACAAGAGATGAATTTTAAAACCAAAAGAGGAATTTCTACTACAAAAGATTAACTTTTAACAGAGGAAGATTTCACAATTACCAAATGCACAAAATTTCCACCGAAAACGAATATTTAACAAAAAAGTTAATTTCCAAACAAATAGTTAAATTTGAAAGCCAGTAGGAAGAATTTTCCACAAAAATAGTTAAATTTTTCAAATAGAAAGGATGATTTTTGATAAAAATGGTTGAATTTTCAATTAAAATTATTAAATTTTCTACCAAATAATGTTCCTATTTTGTTATATTAATTCATTTTGCATTCAAAAGAAAAATCGAGAATAAGCAGAAAAATGCAAGTTTCGAGAAATCGTGCGAATAAAGAGGAATTCTTTTATGATTTCAAATTAAAAATCACAAATGGTATATATTTATCAAGATAAACAAATTTCTAATTGCGTATTTACTGAACTATATGTAAATTCTGCAAATTAAATATTTTCGTCTTCCATATATGCTTCTGCACATCCTTTGAAAAGCAGTGTTTTCAAATATGTCAAGCAGAGTTAATTAATAAAAACTGAACGTGGCAGCGGTAATTAGTGCAGTTACGAGCTTAATTGTAAAAATTCAATTTTTTATAGGTTATGTCCTTCAGTAGTGAAGTATAAAAAAGAGGTTTAATTATCGATGCATATTATTTACTTTGAAGGAGGTAAAAATCAAGAGAAATTATATTATTCTCTTTTTCAAAGACCAATTAATAAATTCCATTTGTGTATATGTTTTCCATAGAATAAACGAGAGAAATTGCTTTATGACCTTTTTCCTAAGTAAATGGAACATAACTCATTCCACTAAAAAGTGAATGCCGCTCTGATTATGAAATTCCTGTCCCATTTAGAAACCTTGAATGAAAATGTACGCTGTAAATTCAGTAGAAAAGTCCAATTCATGCAGACATTATACATTTTAACATATTATGACCAAACTCTTGGTAAACCAGCTTTACTTCAATTTTTCAAAATCTTTTTGGAAAACTGAAAGTAAAAAATGAAAGACCCTGGTCTGTTAATAATATTCCATTTCCACTTAAAGTTCTAAGATGAGGTGACTGTGCTTGAATTCAGTAGAAAAATTAATTCCGGCCGGACATAATACATGTTTTCATTGTTCTTTAACTAGGGGTTTACCAGATGCACCAGATGCAATTTAAAAAAATATCTGTCAATAATTGAATGTGAAACAATGAAAAAAACACTGGTCTAAGAATTTTATTCCATTTCCACTTAAAGTTCTAGGATGAATTGAAAGTGTTCGAATCAAGTAGAAAAGTGAACCTCAGCGAGACATAATGCATTTTCACTTTTTTTAAGCTCGTAAATGAACACCTGTACCCTAATTTTTTAACAAAAATTTCAGAAATTGGAATAGATTACAATAGAAAAGTTAAATTCAGTTAGACATGATACGTGTTCCCAAATATTTGATTAAAATCGTGATTAACACCTGTAAACTAGTTTTTAAAAATAGTTGTCAGAATTTGAACGTAAATCAATGGAAAAGAACTTGTCTAATAATCCATTTTCACTTAAAGTTCTAGTATGAGTAGACAGTGGACTAATTCAGTAGAAAAGTTCATTTCATTCAGACATTATACATTTTCACTTTTTAAATATTTAAACTCCTGCTTAAACACCTGTAAACTAATTTCTGAAAATATGTGTCAGAAATTTAAAGCGAAACAATAGAAAAACACTGGCTTCCATTAATTTTATCAAAATCTGGGGAACCACATTAGTCAAATTTTTGAAATTAGTTATCAGAAATTGAAATTAAAACACTGACAAAGGCCTGGTCTGGTCTTAATATTCTATTTCCACCTAAAGTTTTGAAATGAGTTGACTGTGCTCGATTTCAGTAGAAAAATTCATTCGATCCGGACATAATATATTTTCTCATTTTTCTTTAACTCGAGGTTAAACATCTGTACTCTTATTGAAAGAAAATATTTGTCAGAAATTTAAAGTGAAACAATAAAAAAAACACTGGCTTTCATACAATTTTTTCAAACTCTGGTGAACCACCTTATTCAAATGTTTGAATTTTTTTTTAGAAATTGAAAGTGAGACAATAAAAAGGCCTGGTCTGATATTAATACTACATTTCCACTTAACGTTCTAAAATGAGGTGACTGTGCTCGATTTCAGTAGAAAAATTAATTCGAGCCGGACATAATAAATTTTCTCATTTATTTAACTCGGGGTTAAGCACTGAGCTAACAGCAATATTTCATTTGCACCTGAATTTCTAGAATGAGGTGACAGTGCTCGAATTCAGTAGACAAGTTAATTTCAGCCCGGCATGATAAATTTTTTATTTAAATTCGTGATTAACACCTGTAAACTAGTTCGATAATATTTGTAAGAAATTGAAAGTGAAACAATGGAAAATCGCTGGTCTAACATTGCTATTCCATTTCTACTTAAAGTTGTAGAATGAGTTGACAGTGCTTGTATTCAGTAGAGAAGTTAATTTCATCAAGACATGATTCATTTTTTCCATTTTTCATATCAACTCGACATGATACATTTTTAAATTTTTTATTTGAACTCGAGGTTAACTACTAGTGCACTAATTTCTCAAAATATTTGCTAAAACTGAAAGAAAAAACAATGAAAACACTAGCCTCACAATAGTAATCGGTTTCCGCTTAAAAATTAAAGTAAATGTTCTAGTTTAAGGTGAAAGTTCTCTAATTCAGTAGAAAATTTAAATTCAGTCAGACATGATACATTTTCTTTTTTTTTTAATTCTTGGTTAACCACGTGTATACTAATTTTGGATAATATTTGTCCGAAATTCAAAGTCAAATAATAAAAAACACTGAGTTTTACATTATTTTTTCAAACTTGTGGTGAACCGCCGGTATACCAATTTTTGAAAACATTTGTCAGAAATTGAAAGCGAATAATACAAAATCACTAGACTAACAATGATATTCCATATCCACTGAAAGTTCTAGGATGATTGACAGTGCTCAAATTTAGTAGAGAAGTTAATTTCAGCCAGACATGATACATTTTCACATTTTTTATTTAAGCTCGTGGTTTATTACCTGCACGCAAATTTTTAAAAATATTTGTCAGAAATTTGAAGTGAAAGAATGAAAAAACACTAGACTAACAATGATGTTCCATTTCCACTTAAAGTTCTAGGAGGAGGTGACAGTGCTCGAATTTAGTAGATAAGTTACTTTCCCCCAGACATGATTTATTTTTCCATTTTTTATATCAAATCGTGCTTAGCCACCTATGCACTAATTAAAAAAAATATTAATCAGATATCGAAATTAAAACAATGAAAGAGCACTGGTCTAACAATGCTATTACATTTCCACTTGAAGTTTTAGGATGAGTTGAGAGTACTCGAATTCAGTAGAGAAGTTAATTCCACCCAGACATGACACATTTTTACTTGGCGTTCTACGAAGAGGTGACAATCCTAACATTCAGTAGAAAATACATTCCTAGCCAGACATGGTCAATTTTCCTAAGGGCTTCATACTATATTTACTAAGATAACATTTACTACTGGAACGTTTACGGCTGTCTGACTGTAACCGTCCATTTTCTTTCGGAATTGCCTGATGAAATCTTAAGGCGAAAATTAAGTGAAAAAGGTACTTTTATCCAGACAGGTTAAATTTGTTAAAGATATAGAGACTACTTTTTACCCTTGTTTGACTGTGCCCTTCCATTTCCACTCGCAATTGGCTACTTATTTGTTTAGTAGAGAAAATATTGATTTGCTAAAGATTACACCAGACAATTTTATTTCAGGTTATTAAAAATGTTTTACGAATATTCGTTTCCTGTTGTGTTGAAGTTCAACCATTTTTTCTTATGTTCAAATATTCTATTGAAAATTAATTTTTGTTGTTGCAATTTTTCTTTTTTCGTTACAAATTTATCTTTTTGTTTTCAAAATTCAACTCTTTTCATTCAAAATTCAAACATTGGGTTGAGAATTAACTTTGTTGTAGAAAATTGATTCTTCTAAATTAAAAATGAGGTATTTTGAATTTTTTAGTATAATATTTATAGCGTTAAGAGATTTTTAGTGATTCAAAAAAGTTCTTAGAGTTTAAAAAATCGAGAAAAAGAAAGAAAATGTGAAATACTTTCGATTCCTTAGTGATCTTACGCCGTCATAAAATGAACAATCTATTGTCAAAATTCAAAAATGTCTCTTTTTCTACTTTTCAACAAAACGAAAAATTGAAGTCAAATAAAAAATTACATAAATATCAATTATTTATATATGAACCTATGAAAAAATTGTTGAGCAGAGAAAAAGTTTGAAAACTTATTTTTTTCCTCATGGAAATAAAAATACAAGGGTCATTAAAAGAATTCAAGCACTTTTCCAGGTTTTCAAGGATTTCCAAGATACTAGACGCCCTTTATAAATCCACAGAGAAATTTTTATTCTGAATATGTATTTTTAGAAGAGAAAATTTAATTTTTAAATTAAATTAAATTATTTATTTTGAAGAACTATTTTAGGAAAATATTTAAAAAGATTTTTCAACAAAAATAATTTTTAACTCAAAAGATAATAAATTTAATCCGAAGTGTAGACCTTTGGAAATTTCGAAACACAAAATTAGAAACTTTTTAGGCAATTTTACAGGTTCTAGGAGAATAAAAAAAATTTTCTTCAGATCCAGTAAAAATTTAAAATTATTTCTTAATTCACAAAATTTATATAGAGAGAATATTTGAAAAGATTTTAAAACATTCTAAAAGATTTTTAAAGCTGAAAAAAACAATCTGAAAGATTTTAAGGTAATTTTTTTTTAAATGCAGAATTTAAAACAAATGTTTGGAAAGATATTTAGGAATTTTAAATGGTTTAAGGAGATTAAGAATTTAATACTTCGAGATATTTCCGAAAATTTATTAAATATTTAAAAATTATTTCTAAGCGTCGAATAGTCCCAAATAACTTTTAAACTGACCCTAATTTTTTCTTTAATATTATAACATCCTGCAAAATAAAAATAAATTCTTAGAAATTTTACATATACTGTTTGGACTTTTTTTCTGAGAAACATACGAAAACATTATTTACATCAATTTAAGGCAAATAAAATAGAAACCTAAAAAATAAATATTTCGTCAAAATTTGTAATTTGTATTAAAAATTATTTCCAGTTGAAATTTTAATTTGCCTGAAATTTCTGTTCTTTGATGATTGCATTTTTTTATTGAAAATTCATCAATTTTTCATAACTTCGTCTTCTTGGTGTAAAAATGTATCTCTTTTGGCAGAAATTCTATCTGTTTTATTAAAATTCCAAATGTTTGGTTTGAAATAAAATTTTTTTTAGTTGAGGATTGTACTATTTCGTTTAAAATTGGTATTTTATGGATAATTTTAACCATTTTTTATTGAAACTAAACATTTTTTTATTGAAATGCTAACTATTACATGTTTCTTTAAGGATTCATATTATTTGTTTAAAAATTCATCTATTTCATTTCGAAACGTACTTAAAATTATTGATATAATCTCAAAAGCTTTTTCAGAGTTATACAAATTTTGAAAAGATTTAATAAATTTCGAAACAAAATGTACATTTTTTAAGATTTTAAAATAAATATTTAAGGCTTTTTAAAGATTTTGAAAGGTTTAAAGATAATACATTTTTACTCCTGATAAGTTTGAAGATAACAAAGTTTTTGTCATAAGAATCCAAGAAAAATTGAAATTGATTTTCATCTTAAAAAATTAATTTTAAGAAAATATTTCAAAGAATTTCCGAAAATGTTAGAAATGAATGTATTTTTGCTAGAAAAATATTATAGTTTAAACAATATTAACATTTAATTAAAAGATTTAGGTTTTTTACTATTTACAAACAAAACAGTTCAGCATATCACAAGTTAAAAAACCTATTATTTTTCTTTCAAGAAATAAAAATTCTTGGACCACGAGTCACATTTTAACTTGTTTTTATGTTTTTCCAGTTGAAAAAAATTCAAGGACTTTCCAAGGGTTTCAAGGATTTCCAGAACGCTAGACACCCTAAAGTAATAAACGCTCCCTAAGTGGAAACAGTATTTTTAGCCAGACAATCGCGTTATTGCCGCAAAGGCTAAAGTTTGCAATTTTAGAATCTTGAGAAAAGGTGTTGAGTATAAAGGTCGATTGGGGTTGGAATAACGTGCCAATAGGTCGAGAGGCTTGTGGGGTTGATAGTACCATCAAGAGGTAAAGAAGCATACAGTCTTGCCGCGGAAAATAAGAGCCGTTCTCCTCTTACAGATATCAGAAGCTGTACTTAAATTACGTAACGGGTTTTAGGCCCTCTTCAATACTCTGCCCCCTGTAACGAAATGTAAAAAAAAAACAATATTTTTACTCCCCCCCCCCCCTCCTTATTATACGTAATTTATGGCTTTTATTTATGAAGCTTTCAAAGATAATAAATTAGGCCCGCTAAGGATTCGGATAAGTTTTTGTTAATTTAGGAATAATTTTATTAATTTTTTTAAATTCTGAAATTTTAGGAAAGTTAGTATGGGATTTGGTAGAACAAATGATTAAGGGCTGATTCTCATGCGTATAAAACTCTACATGGTTAATTAAATTTGAATTTATTTTTCACTTTTGTAAGTACAGAATACATTTTCAAGAAAGTGGTTCACCTTTTACCCACGAAGTTAGATTTTCAATAAAAAAAGATCCATTTTTAACAAAATAGTTTAACTCTCAACGAAAGAGATAAAAGTTTAACTATTATTCTGAATTTTCAAAAAAAAAAACTGATTTCTTAATAAAGTGGTTCAAAGTTTAAAAATAAATAAAGTTGAATCCTCAAGTTCAGAAAATATTAATTTTTAATCAGAAAAATAAATTGTTAACAAAGTAGTTCAACTTTTACTTGCTTAGTTGAATTTTAAATTGAAACAGATTAATTTTCAACAAAATAGTTAAGCTTTCAAACAAAGGGATGAATTTTTAATTAAAAATATAAATATTTAAAAAAAGAATTATTTCTTAACATAGTGGTTCAATCAAAATTTTCCAAAAATTTAGTTCAATCCTCAAGCAAAAAAGATTTATTTCCAAACAAGCAGTTGCAACAAAACTAGTTGAATTTTCAGTTAAAAAGGATGATTTATTAACAAAATTGTTAGATTTTTTACCGAATAGTTGCTTTTTAATTCAAAAAAGACGTTATTTCTACGAAATAGATAAATTTTTTAATTAAAAAGTCAGATTTTCAACAACAACAAAAAATAGTAGTTTTCTTTCAAAAAATATATTTGTAAACTTTACAAGACCAAAATATAAATTTTAAACGAAAAATAAATTTTCTATGTGAATAATTGAATTTTTAACAAAACAGATTAGTTTTTAACCTGAAAGGATTAATTTTAACAAAACTGTTAAATTTTGAATCAGGCAGTTGCATTTTTATCCCAGAAAGGTGTATTCAACGAAGAGTTGAATTTTGAAGAAAAAGGATGACTTTTGATCCAAATTGTTGCATTTTTATCTAAGAAAGAAAAAATTTATACTAGAAGAAATGAATTAAAAAAGGATAAATTCAAAAAGAGTTAAATTTTCACCTAAAAATATATCAATTGACTTTTCAATACAAAAATATCCATATTAAACAAAAAATAAATTTTCAAAGAAAAGGAATTTGCATATAAGAAAGAAGTTTTTACTAAAACAGAAGAATTTTTTAAATTAAAAAGACAAATTTTCAACAACAAAAAAATAGTTGAGTTTTCACACAAAAAAGTGTTCAGTTGACTTGCCCACACTAAAATATAAATTTCAAATAAAAAATAAATTTTCATTAAATTCATTAATTTTTCATCCATTTTTCGTAACTTCATCGTCTTGGTGTTAAAATGTATCTCTTTTGGTAGAAATTTGATCTGTTTTATTAAAATTCCAAATGTTTGGTTTAAAATAAAAAAATTGCTTAGTTGAGGATTGGACCATCTATTTGGTTGAACATTTGGTTTCAACAAAAAAATAGTTGAGTTTTCACACAAAAAAATGTTCAGTTGACTTGCCCACACTAAGATATAAATTTCAGGCAAAAAATAAATTTTTATAAAAATAGTTCAAAAAGATGTAGTAAGTAATTCAGAAAGATGCAAATTCTACTAAAATAAATAAATTTTCAATTAAAAAGACAATTTTTTAAATAAATCGTGAAATTTTTATCCAAGAAAGATTTCAGTTTGAATTTCCTAATTCCCTAATTTAACCCTGACCAACTTTTCATTTTCCCTGACCATTATTACTCAAATACGATTTTAAATTAAAATTCAGCAATTTTTTCTTCGTGACAGTTATTTAATGTTATATAAATTCGCTCACTTTGCAAGGTTTTTTTTATTTGGAACCACTATACACGCCACCTTTACAGATGACTATTTTGAATGAAATATCGTACATCACTCATAAGGTAACACATGTGAGGCTCAGAGTGTTGCTATTAAATTCCTGAATATTCCTTGATCAATAAAATCCCCTAAGTTAAACAAAAATGTTGTTGGTTAGGTTCACTTTCCATTCATCAGGTTTCTTTGGCGCGTCAATTTAAATTCATATTAACTTGCTGTACAATTACTGCGAGTTATTTCCTTAATTCTTAAATTTCCAATAACTACGTACATGAAGTCCCCCAACACTTTCGTAACAAATCATTAAAAAAATTCTCGACCGCCCCCCCCCCCCCCCCCCCCCCCCCCCCCCGACGTTGAGCGGTTACGTCATTTGAGTACAATGCCTTATCTTACAATGCCTCTATCTATAATAATATAAGAGAGCAGGTGGTCCAAGCTGCATTCATTGAAATCAATACACCCGCTTTCTGTGTCTCTTCTGCACATGTTTTGCTCTGGAATGAAACTCCTATTTTCCGGGTGAATCGTGACACGTGCGTTTACATGTTTAAGTGCTGGTACAACTCATTCAAGAGCTTATTGATCTATGGATCTTTCCACAGACAAAAGCTTGCAAAGTAGGTTACGGTTAACAATGTGCGCACCACTTCATTACAAAAGGTGGATTTGAAACATTTCATTTTAAATTTCAGTTACATAACCACCAAGGTTCAAAGATAGAATTTATTATCAGTCTTTTCGTCGTAATCTATTGTTATACTAGCATTAATATGTCACTTTTCAGATGGCTCTAAAATTTCATAACAGGCTAATTTGGAATTGAATATCGTACATCACTCGTAGGATGATAATTCAATCAAAGCATATGAAAAATGTGAATTTTTACAAAAATAGGATAATAATGGAGGAATAAATTCTTTCAAATAAAATTAATTTAAATGCCATATTGAATTTATTATCAAGCACTTTATATTTCCAAGATTTGAAGTCAAAATATAATTGAATTTTCAACAAGCGAGATTACTTTTCTAATCCACCAAACGTAGTTTTAAGTTATAAATGATAAATTTATAATTAAGAATAGGATAGTGAAATCTTTAGATAAAAGGAATCAATTATCATATTAAAAAAATGAATTTTCAACTTGAAAAGAATAATTTTGAAATGAAAAATGGAATTTTAAACCCAAAAGTTAAATTTTTTCAGAAAGAAAATTGATTTTCTGCCAATCATTATCCAAAAAAATTTTAATTTTCAACCAGAATATAAAATAGTCTACACGAAAACAAAATATTTAAATTTACAACACAAAATATAAACTTTCAACAGAAAAGTAAATTGTCAATCGAATAGTTTATTTTAAATGATAAATCTTAAAAAAATAAATGTTCAAAAAAATAGTTCAACCCAAAAGATTATTTTTTAACTCGGAATATTAATCTTCTAAAAATGGAATAGTTGAAATTTAAACCGAACAGGTAAATTTAAAAGATGTGAATTCGTATTAATCAAATTTAACTTTCAATTAATTGATTGGATTTTCAACTTAAAAAAGTACATTTTTAACCAAATAGTTGAAGTTTTAACTAAAAAGATGAATTTCCCAGCAAAAAGATTAATTACAAAACAATTTAATAAAATAACTTAATTTCCAACAACATTTTTCAATTCTAAAGCCAATGGAAAAAATTATCTACAAATAGATTACATTTTCTACCCAAAAATATGATTTTTTAGACAAAATTTATTTTTTCATCCAAATTTTTAATAAAACAGATAAACTTTCAACTGAGAAGATTAATTATCGACCAAAGAAGAAATTTTAGCAAAAATAAACAGATTTTAAAAAATAAAAGACAAATTTTCAATAAAAATATCAATCTTTCACCGAAAGTGAAAGAGTTACATTGTTATTTAAAAGAATAAGTTCTAAACATTAAAAAAACTAATTTTTAAGAAATAGTTACATTTTCAACCAAAGAGTTAAACTTCTAACTAAAAAGATAAATCTTAAAAAAATAAATTAATTTAAAAAAATAGTTTAACCCTGAGATGATTTTTTAATCCAGATCACTTTTTTCTAACCAAATAGTTTAATTTTCAAGCAAAGAGGTGAATATTAAAAAATATTAATTTTTAACAAGCTAGTTAAACTTTCAATCACGTGGTTGAATTTTCAACTAAAAAAAAATATTTTTGAAAAAAAGAGTTGAATTTAAACCAAAAAGATGAAGTTACCAGCAGGATGATTTATACCTTGTAAACAAAATTATCAAGACGCATTCATTTTTGACAAAATTGTTGATTTTTTGAAACAAAATGACGAATTCTGTACAAAGTAATTTGATTAAGAAAAAATTAAAACTAAGCAAAACATTAAAATTTTCAACAAACAAAAAGGAAAGAGACAAAACAAACAAATAAGTTCAATTTCCAATAAAAGAAATTAAATTTTAAATAAAATTAAAAGGCTCTAAATAATAGAATTAATTTCTAAAAAAAACAGGTTATCTTTCGACTAATTATTTAAATTTTCTACTAAATTGTTAGTTTTGTTTTCATAGTGATTTGCAGACATGAAAATATCTTACGTAAGAAATAATTTTAACCCTCTACCCTCTCCCATATAATTTGGAATAGAAAAATCGTTATCCTCCCTCCCTTTACTCAAACGACTTCACGTCATTTATTCACAGTCCCTTAAAAATTAAGGCATTTAATTTGAAAAAAATGGTATAAACCAGAAGAAGACGCGTACTGAGCTAGAAATTGTTCAGTTTTTAGGATTAGGAATTTAAATATTTCAGTTGTAAATTATACAATATTTAATATCTTACTTGGAAATACTGTCTAGTTTTTAAGACCATTAAATTAAAATTATTTGACTCAGAAAATCTATTAATAGAATATTTCACCTTGCAAGTGAATGTTTATATTAGATGGATTTTGAGAAGCTGAATGATTGCATCAGTTGAGCTTTTGATCAAGTAATCCTCAGAGGAAAATATTTGCCCCATTTTTCACTGAAGTGAATTTCAAACAACAATTAAATTACGTCAGTTACAATTTTTCATGGAAATATGCGCATCAGTATTTTAATTCTAATTTAAAAAATTTTTAAATCAATAAAATGTTTTTCTCTTTAATTCTAATTTTAGAATAAGGTTTCAAGATTTGGTAAAAGCTTCGAATTGTAGGTTTCAGCGAAATGAGTTTCGATTCGAGATGTTATAGAAAGTCGATGAAGAGAGTACTTGTGGTGGAACCATATCAAATTATCTACCTGTCCGAGGTTCTGGCGAGCCTATCAGGAGCTCTTTTCGTTAGGCGATAGCCTCAACACTAGGGTCGATAATTTCACACAAACTGCATTTAAATAGGAAAACTCTTCTTGCAATGAATAGTTCAACTTACACTGGATAATCATTAATTAACAATATTAATGTATGTAAATTAATTAATTTAAGTTAATTAATTTAATTTCATTAATAGTTCAGAAACTATCCGTTTTAGTACACTTGATGGGCTAATCTGTATTGATTTCTTATAGAGATTTCCAAGATTTCAGATTACCGGGAGTCCGAGATTTCCGACCCAGCTCGAGATAAAAACTAAAGTGGGATTATATAGGCTCGGCTAGTAAAAATGATATTTCTTGGTTTAAATAAACATTTTTTTTGCTAAAAATTCAACTTTTAGGGTCCAAATTTAACTTTTAAGGTTAGAAATTCAACTGTTTTATAAATGAGTCGTTTTTTCTCATTAAAATTCCACAAGTTTGTTTAAACACTAATTTTTTGTTGAAAATTCATCTTTTTGGTCAAACATTAATTTTCTCTGTGGAAAACCCCATCATTTTGATTAAAAATTAAAGTTTTTTGTTGACAATTCATATTTTTGTTTAACAACTCAACTATTTTGCTAAAAGCCGAGAAGCTACTCTTTGCGAAATTAAAAAATTTTAAATCAGTGAATAATTCAATATGTATTCAATTATTATAAAGATTTCCAAGATTTCAGAGTTCCGGGAGTTCCGAACTTTCCAACCCTGCTTGTGAACTTCATTCTTCGCATAGGAGAATTTCTAATTAAAATTTTAAAAAAATTTTTCGGACTGTAGAAAATCATCTATCTTGTTTCAAAACGAACATTTTTTGTTAAAAATTTACCTTTTGGAGTTCAAAATTCACCTGTTTTGTAAATCATTTACCTCCTTCTCTTTAAAATTCAACAAGTTTTTTAAAAATTGATGTTTCTTTTTGAAAATTATTCTCTTTCGTAGAACATTTTTCTTCTCTGTAAAAAAAACATTCTTTTGGTTAAAAATGTAACTTTTTGTTGACAATTCATATTTTTGGTTAAGAATTCAATTATTTTGCTACAACCCACGGGGCTACTCACTATGAAATCTAAACATTTTTAACCTGCGAATAAGTCAATCTGTATTGAATTGTTATAGAGATTTCCAAGATTTCAGATTTCCGGGAGTTTCGAACTTTCCGGCCCTGCTCGTGAACTTCATTCTTCGCATAGGAGAATTCCTAATTAAAATTTTTAAAAAATTTGTCGGACTGTAGAAAATCATCTATCTTGTTTCAAAACGAACATTTTTTGTTAAAAATTTAACTTTTGGAGTTCAAAATTCACCTGTTTTGTAAATCATTTACCTCCTTCTATTTAAAATTCAACAAGTTTTTTAAAAATTGATGTTTCTTTTTGAAAATTATTCTCTTTCGTAGAACATTTTTCTTCTCTGTTAAAAAACATTCTTTTGGTTAAAAATGTAATTTTTTGTTGACAATTCATATTTTTGGTTAAGAATTCAATTATTTTGCTACAACCCACGGGGCTACTCACTATGAAATCTAAAAAATTTTAACCTGCGAATAAGTCAATCTGTATTGAATTCTTATAGAGATTTCCAAGATTTCAAATTGTCGGGAGTTCCAAGATTTCCGACCCAGCGCTCGATCAGTCTCGGCGGTTTTCGGATTCAGTCGGCTGTTCGTTTCACGCATAGGATCGTATAGCGGAATGCTCGACGCCACCTCATCTCTGTCCACACTTAGCCAAAGATTTCCCTTGAATAACTTTCTTTAGAAAAAAAACTTAGTTTATTTTCGAACTTTTTGTTATGGATTTTACGGAATATTTTTTACAGAAAAAATTCAAGATTTTCGCTATTCATAAATATCGTTTGAAAAACCTGTTTGGTTCTAAATTCAAATAGTTACTGAAAACTGCAACTACTTCATTGAACATTTATTTCTTTGGTAGATTTTTTTGGTTGAAAATTAGTTTTTTTATAAAAAATTTTTTTTTTCAACTAAAAATGTAATTACTCCATTTGTGTCAGAAATTTTTTTTATGAAATTCATTCTTTTTGATTGAAAATTCATTTGCTTGGGTGAAAATTGAACTATATCGTGTAAAATTTATTTTATTTTATCAAAAACATATTTCTCTAAATAAAAAAGAAGCTTCTTTTTTCATTAAAAATTATCTTTTTTTACTCACAAATTCCTCCATTTTGTTAGAAATTTGTCCTTTTTGGTCGAAAATGTATCAAATTTACGTTTTTAACAAGCAGGCTGAAAATTTCGTTAAAAATGAAAAGATTTTTCGGAAAATACATGTATTTTGTTAAAAAGTATTCTTTTTGGAAGAAAATTAATCTTTTTGATTAAAAATTCATTTCTTTTAAAAATCTTTAAATTGAAAATTTATTTTTTTTACTAAAAATTCAACCAAATCTTTTGTTGAATTTTTTTATAAGGCATACAATCTTTTTGGTAGAGAATTCATCTGTTTGCTTTGCAAACTTAATTTGCTATTAAAACATTTTGTAATTTGGCTACAAACTTATTTGTATAATTCAAAATTAAACTAACCAAATGTTTCTTTAAAATTAATCTTTTTTAGCTGAAAATCCAAATATTGTCTTCACATTTTTTAAAAATTTAACATGCATCATTTTGAAAATGAATTCTTTACTAAAAATGTAGCTTTTTCATTTTTGCTAGAAACTTGAAATATTTCAGTTTTAAATTCACTTATTTCTTTGAAAGCTTGTCTTTTTTATTCGAAAACTCAATTCTTTTAGGATAAAATGCATTTTTTTGTGTTGTAAATTCAGATTTCTTTTTCAAAAATTTATCTTATATGGGTTGATAACTCAAGATTTTGAGTGAGATTTTTTTTTATTGATTGACAAATATTTCTTGGTAAAAATTAAATTTTTTTTTATTCGTATTTTTTGCTTGAATTCAACAGTTGTTTTATTTTATATTAAAATATTTTATAGTGAAAATATCAGCTGTTACGCTTCTGTTGATAATTCATTTTTAATAAAAAAAATCAGCAGATTGGTTAAAAATGTAACTATTTTCTTAAAAATTTTCTTTTTTTTTGTTGAAAAATTAATGATTTCTGTTACATTCCATAAATGCGGTAGTAAATTGCCCCTATTTAATAATTTTTGACGTCACCAATTATTTATAATAGTATCGATAAATCGATGGTCCTATATAAAATATTCTTAAAACATGAACAAATTCGAATTTTTTGTTTGTATTATTTTAAATTTAAAATATAAGAATTGTCTTTCATGAAATTCTACACGATGAATAGGTTTTGGTTCCATTCAGGATGTTGGAATAATATGATATCAAATTGGGACATTGCTACAGTATATTAGGCACTGGTAAACCACTCTGTTCTTGGCAAGAATCCAATTATCGATATTTCTCGCCTGTTTTGCCAGATCAGGACTTGTAACATTTTCCGGTACATTACTATCCATTTTCAAGTAGCATAATAAATTATTTAAAAGTGTAACTCTGGGGAAAACTGAAATTTGGAACAACATACCCCCCACCCCCAAATTGTAGTGTTTATAATTTGCCCCCTCCCCCACGCACTAACTTACGTCATTTTTTCTAAATAAATTTATTTTATGTAAATTTAGTTATTATTTTTTCTTATCAAATAATAAATTTGTTTAAATTTTAAACAATAAGTAGAACTTTCAACCAACAAAGAAATTCTTAACAATAAATTTAATAGTTAATATTGCAACAAAGGAAAGATTTTATTTTTAAATTAAAAATAGGTAAATTAAACAAAAACTATTAATTTGTAACAAAATATTTGAATTCACAACCAAGAACATTAATTTTCTACGAAAAAGACGAGTTTTTAATAAATATAAAAATTTTTTTTTTAAAAAATCGAATTTTCTTTAAAACAGTAGAATTATTAATCAAATAATTGCATTTTCTACTAAATTGATGGATTTCACATTCAACAATATGAGTTACTCACAGAAGAGTTAAATTTTCAACCAAACAATTGAATTTTCAATCAAGAAGGATGAGATTTTTTACCAAAAAAGATTAATTTTTCAAATCAAAAAGACGAATTTTCAACGAAATGAATAAATAATTTATAGATTCGTAGAATTTTCAACCAAATAGTTGAATGTTCAAAAAAAGTTATTGCAATATTTGCTATTTAAACTAAGAAATATTTTCATATTTAAAAAAAAAGACCAAAGGGATGAAGTTTTCAAATAAAAAAGACGAATTTTCAACCAAATAAATGCATTTTTAACGCAATCGTTGAATCTTTAACAAAGAAATTCAATTTTTTACTAAAAATACAAAGTTTTTAAATGAATAACAAAAAATTAATTTTCAATAAAAGGACGAATTTTCTACAAACTGGTTGAATTTTCGAAAAAAGTTATTGTACTATTTCTTATTTTAACTAAAAAATATTTTTATACTTAAAAAAAGACAAAAGAGATTAATTTTTTAAATAAAAAAGACGACTTTTTAAACAAATAAATAAATTTTTAACACAACCAAGAAGATCAATTTTCCACTAAAAATACAAAGTTTTTAAATGAATAACAAAAAATTAATTTTCAATAAAAGGACGAATTTTCTACAAACTCGTTAAATTTTCAACCAAATTCTTAAGTTTTATACTAAATTGTTGAATTTTCCAGTCAACAGTGCGAGTTATTAATAAAAATGTTTAACTTCTAGCCCAAAAATATGAATTTTCAAGAAAAATGTTAATGTAATATTTAATATTAAATCTAAAAAATATATTTATGTTTAAAAACCAAAATTTTCTAATTTGCAACCAAACAGTTGCGTTTCTCATTGAGAAGAATGATATTCTTACTAAAAGACATTAATTTTTTAAATCAAAAACACGAATTTTCAACGAAATAAATAAATTGTCAACAGAATCGTTGAATCTCCAAAAAAGATGATTAGTTTTCTAATAAAAAAGCAGCGTTTTTAATGAATAAACAGAAATAAATTTTCATACAAAAAATTTCTTCCAAATTGTTAAATTTTCTACCAAATAATTTAATTTTTTACTAAAATGTTGAATTTTCTAGTCAATAATACGAGATTGTTACAAACATGATCCATTTTTAACCCGAAAACATGAATTTTCAAGTAAAAAGTAAATTTAATACTTAATATTAGAAAAAAAATTTATATTGAAAAACAAAAAAAAATGTAATTTTCAACCAAACAGTTGAATTTATAACCAAGAGAGATGATATTTTTACCAAATGAGACAAATTTTTCAAATAAAAAAGACGAATTTTCATCGAAATAAATAAATTTTTAACAGAATTGTTGAAGCTTCAAGAAAGAAGATTAATTTTCTACTAAAAATTTAGGTTTCCTAATAAATAAACAAAGATTCATTTTTATCGAAAAACTTAATTTTCTACCTAATTATTGAATTTTCAACCAATTAATTGAATTTTTACTAAATTCTTGAATTTTCCAATCAAAAATACAAGTTCTTTACAAAAGAGTTGAATTTTTAACCAGAAAGTATGAATTAGAAAAAAAGTTATGTAATATTTAATATTTATCCTAAAAAATATATTTATGCTTAAAAAAAGTTTCATTTTCAACTAATTAGTTGAATTTTCCACCAAGAAACATGAAATTTTTACTAAAAGAGATGCATGATTGAAATCAAAAACACGAATTTTTAAAGAAATGAGCAAATCTTTAATAGAATAATTAAATTTCGGAAAAAAGAAGATAGGGTTCTTAATAAATAACCAGAATCAATTTTCCTAAAAAACACAAATTGTCATACTAAATTCTTGAATTTTCAACCAAATAATTTGAATTTCTACTAAATTCTTTAATTTTGTAGTCAACAATATGAGCTCTTTACAAAACAGTTAAATTTTCTAACTGAAAATATAAATTGAGAAAAAATGTAATGCAACATTTAATGTTTAAACTAGATAATATATTTTTATATAAAAATGAAAACCGTTTAATTTTTAGGAAAAAAATTTAATGTAATATTTCATATTCGAACTAAAAAATATATTTATATTTCAAAACATTAACAGTTTAATTTTCACCCCGAAACATGAAATTTTCAACAAAAATGTTAATGTAAGTTTGAATATTTACACTAAAAAATGTATATTATTATTTCAAAATAAAAACAGTTAAATTTTTAACCAAACTTTCAGTTTGTAACCAAGAAAGATGACATTTTTACCTAAAGAGATGAATTTTCCAAATCAAAAAGACAAATTTTCAACAAAATAAATAATTTTTTAACAGAATCGTTCAATATTAAAATTAAAAGATTAATTTTTTACTAAAAAGACAGTGATTTCGATAAATAAAAAAATTAATTTTTATAAAAACCTGATTTAATACTAAAATGTTGAATTTTCAAATAAATAATTAAATTTCGTATAAATATATTTATACTTAAAAACAAAACACGTTAAATTGTAAATCAAGCAGGCGACTTTTTGGGAAAAAAGTTAATGTAATAAATAATTTTTAAACCAAAACATATATTTAATATTTCAAAGCAAAAACATTAAAATTTTCAAAAATAATTTTGAATTTTCAACACGAAAAGGGTGACATTTTTACCAAACGAGATTAATTTTTCAAATAAAAAAGACGAATTTTCAACAAAATAAATAAATTTTTAAAAGAATGATTAAATCTTCAAAAAAATTAATTTTCTACTCAAAATAAAGGATTTTTAATGTATAAACAAAAATTCATTTTCATACAAAAAACTAATTTTCTATTGAATTGGTGAATTTTCAATGAATTAGTTGAGTTTTTACTAAACGTTTTAATTTTCCAGTCAACGATACAAGTTCTTTACAAAACAGTTGAATTGTTTTTTATTTAATAAAGCACAAAATTGATCTAAAATATTGAATTTTTTCGCAAAAAAATGAATTTTCCATGGAACATTCAATAAAATAAACAAGTGAATTTTTAACCAAATATTTGAAATTTCAGTTAAAAACTAAAGATTTAACAGACAAAAAAATAATAATTTGCATCAAATTTGCACCCAAAGAGGTGAATTTTGACCTAAAATATTAATCTCACATTAAAAAAAAAAAGTTTCAAGAAAGCAGTTGAACTTTCCGCAAAAGTGTTTAATTTCAAACATAAAAATATGAATTTTTAATAAAAAATATAATAATTACACCTCGTACAAAAATATATTAATAACCAAAAAGTTGCATTTTTAACAAAAAAAAAAAAAAATGATTTGCTACCAAAGAAGGCGATTAAAAAAATACATAAATTGTTAACAAAGTACTTTAATTTGTAACAAACTTAATTTTCAACAAAATAGAAAATTCATTTAGTTGGTTAAAAATGTATATATACATAAAAATTTAATCTTTTTTTCATATGAATGCAAATATTTGGTTAAGAATGAATCTATTTTAATTGAATATTCAAACATTTTGTTGCAAATTAAAAATAAAGTCATTTTTTGAAATATCAACTTTTTATTTTTTTTTTAATATTAGCTATACAACTTTTTTTGAAATATGAAGAATTACGTTTTTCGTTAAGAATTTAATTTTTTTGGTTGAAAGGTGCACTACTTTCTTACAAATTTATTTGTTTGTTTGGGATTAGTTGAAAATTGAACCATTTGCCTGGAAATCCCACTTTTTCTTCAAAAATAAATTTTTTTGTTGACAATTTTTATTTTTTGAGGAAAAATTCAACTGTTTCGTAGAAAATTTGTTTTTGTGGCTTGAAAATCTCACAATTTTACACAAAATTAATATAATTTATTAACAGTTTTTAGAAAATTCAACTAATTGTTAAAAAATTAATGTACTCGTAGAAACTTTCCCTTTTTTATTAAAAAGGCCAATATTTAGTTAAAAATACATGTTTTTTAGTTGAATATTTAAATATTTTGTTAAAAATTCATCTTTTTTGTTTAAAAAATAGCTTTTTCTCCTAAAAGTTTTTATTTTTGGGTCCAAAATTCAACTGTTATGTAGAAAATTTGTCTTTCGGACTTAAAGATTCCAAAATTTCACACAAGAATGTCATTTTAAAAAATTTTTTAAAAGTCCAACTATTTGGCTAAAAATTTATATATTCGTAGAAATTTTATCTTTTCTTAATTAAAATGGAACTATTTGGTTAAAAGTCTATCTAGTTTAGTTGAAGATTCCAATATTTTGTTGAAAATTTGACCTTTGTTAATGATTGAAACTTTCTTAAAATTTGTTTGTTTGTTTTAAGATTCAACTTTTTTGTGAAAAAGAACTTTTTTTTGTGACAAATAATATTTTTAGGTCCAAAATACAAATGTTTTGTAGAAAATTTTTCTTTCTGACAGAAAAATTTCAGAATTTCATACAAAATAGATATCAATTTTTAAAAGTTTTTTAATCTAGTTTAGTTCAAGATTCCAACATTTTATTGAGAATTGTGTTTTTTGTTAACTGCAACTATTTTTTAATTAAAATTAAAATTAAACATCTTTTTTTGAAATATCAAATTTTTTATTTATTTTTTAAATATTAGCTTTAAACTTGTTTGGGTTTTTGGTTTTTGGGTAGAAAATTCAACTGTTTGAAGCAAATTTGTCTTTCTGGCTGAAAAATTTCACAATTTCATAGAGAATTCATCTTATTTATTAAAAGTTTTTTGAAAATTCAACTATTTGGTTAAAAATTGATATATTCTCTTTCCCTTGAAAGATTTCAGATTTCTGAGACTAATCGACTAATAATTATCTGATGTATTTATAAACCGGGTAATTTAAATTACTCTTTAAATGTTTAGAAATATTTGTTATAATCATTTATATTAATTAATTATGTGATAGAATAATTAATTATTTATATTATTATTCAGTCAGATTTTATATCAATTTTAGGCTATTTTGCCCCCCCCCCACTAAAGTTCAACTTTAGGTTTGCCCCCCCCCCTCCACCGGAAAGTAGAGTAGTAAAAAAATTTCATAACATAGGAAAGCGAATAATTTTGAGCGAAAATAGGATAATAATGAAGGAATACATTTCAATTTTTAATATTTCAAGTCGAAAAATATATGGAATTTCCAACAAACAAGATTAATTTCGTAACAAAAAAGGCACATTTTTTTTAAATATGTAAATTTTCGACTTATAAAGGATAATTTTTCATCTAACAATGCAATAGTGAAATTTTCAGATAAAAATTAATTTTGATAAAAAAAATAATTTTTAAGAAAAAAATTTAATTTGAAACTAAGGAGGTGAATCTTGAACAAATATTAATTTTTAACAAACTAGATCGACATTCAATCAAATAGTGGAATTTTTAACCAAACAGTTAAATTTTCAACCAAAAAAATTATTTATCTAGAAAGAAGATAAATTTATTACAAATATACAATATTTTTCAACAAAATTGTTGAATTTTGAAGTCGAAAGGACGAATTATCTATAAAAAGGTTAAATTTTCAACCCGAAAATATGACTTTTCAACTAGAAGTTTGATTTTTCACAAAATAGTTCAATTTTCTTGAATATAATTTAACCCGTAACCAACTAGTTTTATTCAAACTAGAAATATGAATAAAATTTAATTTCCAACCGAATAATTTAATTTTTAATGGAATAATTTAATTTCTCCCCAGGTTTTTGAATTCTGAACCAAACCAGAGAGAATTAATTTTCAACCGAGAACATTAATTTTCGACCAAATAATACGAGTTTTTAACAAAATACATGAATTTTTGAGTAAAAAGATCATTTTTCAATAAAAAATATGAATTTGTAACAAAAAATGAAATAGATACAATGATCGTTAAAAAAACAATACTTTAACTTAAAAAAAAAGAATTTTCAACAAAATAGAAGCATTTTTAACCAAAGATATAAATTTTTAACTAAAATGGTGCATTATAAATAAACGAAATTTAAACAAAAGACTTTAACCCATAAGATTTAATTTTTAAATGAAAAAAATTAATTTTCTACAAAATACATACATTTTCGGTAAAATTGTTGAATATAAAAGATGAAAAAATTAATTATTGACCAAACGGTTGAATTGTCAATTCAAACATAGATTTTCTAAGCAAAAATCAGTTTTCAACCCTACAAATCAATTTTAATCGAAATAGTTTAATTTTTAACCAAATAGTGAAATTCAAACCAAAAATATGAATTTTTCACAAAAAAGTTCATTTTTAAATTGGAAAATTAACTTTCAAACAAAAAAGCGGAATTTGTAACAAAATACATGGATTTTTATCTAGAAAAGATCAACTTTCAAGAAAAATATCAATTTTTAACAAAAAGTGGAATAGTGACATTGATCGTTAAAAAAATAAATTCTCAAACAAAAAAGGAACGAATTTTCAGTTCAGAATTTAAATCAATTTTTAACAAAAGAGATCAATTTTCAATTGAAATAATTAATTTTTTAAAAAAAAGTACTTTTTACAAGAGTTCAGCCCAAAAGATGATTTTTAATCTCGAAGATTAATTTTCTATGAGTCAAATATTTAAAAACCATTTGAACTTTCAACCAAGTTGTTGAAGTTTCAATTCAAAAAATTTCATTTGCAGCTAGAAAATTAATATTCTAACAGAAAACAAAATTAAAAAAAAAAATACATTAATTTTTAACAAAATTGTTAAAGTCAAAAGCCAAAAGGACGAGTTATCTACAAAATGGTTGAATTTTCAACTAAAAAAAATATTTTTGACAAAAGTTAAATTTTAAATTAATAGATTAATTTTTGACTAAATAGTTAAATTTGAATAAAAATATTAATTTTAGACACAATAGTTAATTTTCAATCGAATATTTTAATTTCCAACCAAATGAAAGAATCCTTAACAAAGCGAGGTTAATTTAAACCCAAATAGTTGCATTTTTAACCAAAAAATACGAATTTTCAACAAATTGCATGAATTTACATGTAGAAAAGATAAATTTTCAATTAAAATAATAACATTCAACTGAAAATGGAAGTTAATAACATTAATTATCCATACGAGAAAAACGAATTTTTAACAAAATAATTATATTTTATCGCGAGAAATGAATTTTCAACTAAAATGATGAATCTTTAAAAAAATGAATTTTCAAAAAGAGTTTAACTCAAAAGATGATTTTTAATCAGAAAGATTAATATTCCATTAATGGAATGGTTGCATTTTCTACTGAGAAGGTAAATATATAAACATTATTAAATTTAACAAACTTGTTCAACTTTCATCCAAATTGTTGAATTTTCATCTTAAGAAGATGGATTTTTTAACCGAACAGTTTAATTTTCAACCAACAAGATAAAATTTTCAACAATTTTCTACAAAAGAAACACGAGTTTCCAAATAAATATATTAATTTATAACATAGTTATTTAATTTTAAAGCCAAAAAAACGAAATGTTTACAAAGCGGTTGAATTTATAAAAAAAATTATTTAAAAAAGTTAATATTTTACCAAAAAGTTAAATTTAAAAAAATGCTGTATAGTTTAATCTTCAACCAATTTGTCAAATCTTTTTGTTGAAAAACAATTTTTAATAAAATAGATTTAATAGATAAATAGATAAAATAGATAAAAGAGAGTTTTTAGACGCGAAAGGAGAATCTTAAAAAATGTTTACAAAGTAGTTTAACTTTCAACCAAGTGTTTGAATTTTTAACGAAAAAAGATAAATTTGCCTTAAATAATAATATTTTCAACCAAAAAGAACAATGTTGAATTTTAAGATTGAATTATTTATTCTCATTTTTTAATTTTTAGTTTAATCAGACATTACATTTTAATTTGAGTTAAAAATTTTTTAAATTTAAATTTAAATTTTAAACATCCTGTTGAATTTTCAACCCGACAAAATAATGATTAAACAAAATTATTAGTTTTTTACAACTAAATAAATTTTCATAAAAAAAGTTTAATTTTCAACGGACTATTTTAATTTTCTATCAAATCGTTGAATCCTCAACCAAACCAGATGAATTAAAATCCAAATATTCGCATCTATATTCAAAACGGATGGAATTTCAAGTAAAAAATTAATTTTCGACAAAGAAAAGGCGAAATTTAAAATAAAGAATACGAGAATATTAGTCTAGAACAAATAAACTTTTAATAAAAAAAATCAATTTTTAACCAAGAATGAAATAGTTAAATGGATCCTTAAAAACAAATTCCAACCAAAAATAATAAACAAATTTTCAACAAAATAGTTACATTTTCAAACAAATAGATGAATTTTCGATTCAAATGATAAAACTTGAAAAAAATGAAGTTTTAACAAAGAAGATCAAAGCAAAAGATGATTTTTTAATCCAGAAGAGTAATTGTCTAAAAATAGAATAGTTTAATTTTTCATCCCAGAGCATAGATCTGTACAAAAAAAAAGATTTGTTAAAAATTAGGTTTAACTTTCAACTAAGTTGCGGAACTTCTGACCAAAAAATATTAATTTTTAAGAAAATGGTTAAATTTCTTATCAAACAGTTGATTTTTTAATAAAATAATACAATTCTCAACCAAATAATAAAATTATTAATCAAACAAAATGAATGCCGAACCAAAAATATAATACTAGACTTTTCACCCAATTATTATTTTTTTTTTCTTAATGGGTCCTATTAACTTATTTTGCATTCAGGCAAAAAAAAAGAAAAGAAAAAAAGGGAGAAAGTGTATATTATTTAAAAACATAGAAAAAAAGAATTCTTTAAATTTTCATTTCTTACAATTTAAATAAATAAATATTATAAATATTTTAAATAAATTGGTGTTGAGTGTTTGTTGTTCATTGGTCAAAGATTTATATTTTTTATACTGATTTTTAATTTTAAATTCATGAAAAAATTGTCTCTAGCTCCGCTGGGATTTGAACCCAGATCTTTCAGATTACCGGTCAGATGCTCCTACCGACTAAGCTGCGGAGAGAATTAGATTAATTTTTTCACAATGTTGTTAGACGTTTCAGACCTCTCTTCAATAAAAAAGTTATTAAAGTGAAATTCAACATTTTTTAATATTGATTTTTAATTTTTGTCATGAAAAAATTATTTCGAGAAATTAATCTTAAAAGTATAACGAATTATGTCGCAATTCAACTTCTAGAATTGTACAAAAATTAATCTAGCTTCTCTGTAGCTTAGTGGGTAAGAGCATCAGACCGGCAATCTGAAAAACCAGGGTTCGAATCCCAACGGAGCTAGAAAATTTTTTCATGACTCAAAAATTAGAAAATAATAAAAAAAAAATTGATTTCTGAACAGTAGACAAAAATTACTCAACACCAACTTATTCGATATTGAAGAGTATCTATTACTCCATCCTTGTATGAATGGGTCATAAAATTGTACTGCATCAATCAAATTAAATTCTTTGAAGTAAGGTCCTCTTTAAAAAAATTCCGATATTTATTTATATTATGTGGTGCAAATGATTAGAGCTACATGCTTTTACGTAATATTAGATTTCTCTCTTACAATATAATAATTAACTTCGTGGTGGCTTCATGCCTTTGACTAGTAATTTAGTCGATAAATAGGTACTGCTCTGCTTACATGAAATTAGTAATTGCTCCGAGTTCAAATTGCACTTTATAAATAAAAAGTTACCAATTGGGTATACTTTATTATTATTTTGTAATAATTACTCTTCGAATACTTTATAATTTTAGATTCGATTATTCACATGCCAGAAGTAAACATAAAAATGTTTTTAATTTGTTTATTCAAGAAGGAAAATAATTAAGAAATAAAAACTTGTGCAAAGTCAAGTTCTTTTTTATTAATTTGTGCATGAAATATTTTTACTATTCATTGAGAAAAAAGAAAAAAAAGTGATTGTTTCTAAAATTAATCATTTAATTTTTTATATTATACTTTACTGTCTTGTTAAATAAAATCAGGTTTAATATCAGATTTTACATTGAAAAAACTATATTTTTGTAAAATCGAATTTCTGATATTTTTATACAAAAGAACTAAAGGCACAAACAAATATTTAGATAAAACTTGATACATTAAAAAAAGTTATACCAAAAAATACATTAAACTTTCTTATAGGAAAAATTTTTAAATGATAATAAATCAATTGTCTGGCTCTTAAAAATTTTTACTCAGCTTAAATAAAACTGCAGCCAAAAATAATTAAATTTTGAACACCAAAATTTAAATTTTTGACAAGAAGGTAAATTTCCAACGTAAAATTAAATAGTTGATAATCCTACAACAACAAAAAAACGAATTTTGCAACAAAATATTTCAGTTTCCAATAAAGAGTCGAAATAAAAAAATTCAACGAAGAAAATTAATTTTTTACGAAAAAAAGACAAATTTTTTAAAAATGCATAAATTTAAAAATGAATAGTTGATAAGAAATAGAGGAAGTTTTGATGAAAGAAATGAAATTTCTACCATTAGAGACTTTTCCGTTCATAAAAATAAAATTCATACAAATTGTTCAATCTCCACAAAATAGATTGTTTTTCTGCCAATAAAAGCGAATTTTTCACTGACAAAAATCAATTTTAAAAAATAGAAAAGTTATATTTTCAGGTTAAAAATCAATTTTAAAAATTTTGTTTGCCAATTTGAGTATTTAAATTTTTTATTCAAAAAATGAATATTCAATAGAAAAAAAATTGTTATTATTTCTAAACAAGAAGATAAATATTCAATTGAAATGATACATGTTTAACTACAAAGAAATTCTTTTTTATTGCAGTTCAAATTTTACTCAAATAGTTAAATTTTATACCAAAAAAGACAAATTTTCAACAAAATAAATCAATTTTCAAATGAATAGTCGAATTTATAACTGAAGAAGATAAATTTTGAGTAAAAAAATCAAGATTTTTCAGTCAAAAAAGAAAAAAAAATGATCCAAATTGTTGAATTTTGAAGCAAAAAGAGGATTTTTTGTAAAAGAATTTCATTTTCGACTAAATATTAATTTTCTTAACAAATATTTGCAATTTAATTTAATTTTAATTTTAATTTAAAAATATGTATTTTTCTGCCAAAAAACAAACAAACAACATGAATTCTAAAAAAACTTATCTTCAACTAAAACGTTAAATGTTCATTCAAAAAAATTTAAGTTTTACAAAAAAAAACGATTTTTCAACTGTAAAGATGAATTTTTAACAAAAAAAAAAAGATTTTGTAATAAAGTGGCTCAATATTTACCCAGATTATTCAATTTTTCTACCAAATAAGATGGATTCGGGACGAATAACGTAATAGTAGATGTTTCAAATAAATAGTATAACATTTTAATAAAAATGCTTTAATTTGCAACTAAATAATAAAATTCCTAACTAAAATTAGAATCGTTAGGATAAAGCAACTGATGAAAATACAAGGCAAATAAATAATTCAGAAAATTATTATATCAGAGAAGCCCCAAACACGTGATAAAAAATTTTAAATAAAAAGATTTTAAATTTATTATCCTTGGCAGTTATTTAAAGTGCCTGTTATAGAAATTCTTTGACTTTTGCAAGATTTTTTTTAAATTCCTATCTTTTTCCGATCATTAAAATTTCCTAATTTTCAACGTGATAAAACGGATAATTTCTTGTTAAAAAGATAGCCTGTTTCGTTCAGCAAAGAAAAAAAGAAAAAAAACTCTTTTTTTTTAAAGAATAAAATTTCTAGCTTTTTCATGTGAAAATTAATTCAAGGACTTTTTTGGGAATTCAAGAATTTCCAGGATACTAGACATTTTGAATATGAATGAAAGAATTTTTTTTTAGTTTTTGTATAATAATATACGATGACCATTTAATAAAATACTTGAATTTTAAACAAAATAATTAAATTCTCAATATAATAATTGAATTGTCAACCTAAAAGGGTAAATTCCAAACAAAAAAGTGTTATAGTTTATATTTCAAATAAAAAAAAATTAAATTAACACACACACAAAAGGAATTTTGAAACCACAAAAACGAATTTCCATCAAATAAATATTTTCACTCCAGACAGCAATAATAGTTTATAAGAATTATTGAATCTTCAAGTTAAACGACGAATTTCCTCTACAAAAATTGAATCTATAAACCAAAATAGGACGTTTTAGCAACAAAAAAATTTCACGAAACTGATCCGTTTTATCCAAGAAAATGAAATTTCAAACCAAGAAAATTATTTTTTTGTTTTAATAAAAAAGGAGAATTTTTAACTTTCATTTTCTGTTGAAAAATTAACTTTAAACAAAATAAAGGCTTTTCGACTAAACAGTTAAATTTCCTACCAAAGGCATAACTTTCCGTCAAAAAAAGAAATTTTCAACAATGTGGTTTCACTTTTGCCAAAGTAGTTAAATTATCAATTAAAAAAGATTTTTTTTTGAAAAAAATAGTTCAACTTTTTACCAGGGATGCATTTTTAACTAAAAATATAAATCCTAAAAAAAGTTCTTGACAAAGTGCGTAAACCCAATCTTTCAAACAAAACAGTTAAATACTCAAGCAAAGAATAATAATTTTGAACAAAAAATGACCAAAAAGTTGCATTTTAATAAAAAAAAAAGGAAGATATTTCTCCTAAACCAGTGCGAATTTTTAAATCAAAAAGATAGATTTTGGAAAATAGTTGAATTTTCTATTAAAAAAATTTAACTTTTTAGATGGGAAATAAGTTTCTGCGCACAAAATTTAATTCGAAAAAGACGAATTTCTTACCAAAAAGGATTCAATTTTAACAAAATAGTTGTATAATTCTCTACGAAATAGTTGTATTTTTATCCAAGAAAGAGGAGATTTGTACTATAACAAACAAGTTTTTAATAAAAAACTACACATTTTTTAAATTGAATTTTAATCCAGAAAAAATTTCAGTTGCCTTCTCAATACCAAAATATAAAATTAAAAAAAAAGTTAATTTTCTACGAAATAGCTAAATTTTTAACAAAACAGCAGAACTTTCAACCAAAAGTATGATTTCAAGAAAATTGTTGAATTTCCAGAAAAACAGTAAGAAGAAAGAAAGATGTAATTTCTGCTGAAGCAGGTTGAATGTTATAAATCAACGAGACAAACTTTAAAAAAAGAGTTGAATTTTCAACAATTTGCATTTTTATTCAAGAAAGATGAAATTTCTTCTAAAACAGATGAATTCTAAAAAACAAATTAAAAAAGTAGTTAGATTTTTTATCCAAAAAAGATTCTAGTTCACTTTTCAATACTAAAATAAGAATTGTAAATAATATGTTAATTTTCTGATAAATAGTCAGATTTTTAACCAAAAGGCATGATTTCTTAAAAAAATGAACAATTTTTAATCAAACACTTGCATTTTTGTCCAATAAAAATCAAAATTCTACTAAAACAGGTCACTTTTTTAATTAAAAGGGCAAATTTTCAATAAGAGTTAAATTTTTATCCAAAAATATTTCGATTGACTTTTGAACACAAAAATAGGAATTAAAAACAGAAAGTCAATTTTATAGGAAATAGTTGCAATATTTATTATAAAAAACATAAAGTTTTAAGTTTTCTTCTCAATACCAAAATATTAAATTAACAAGAAAGTAAATTTTCTACGAAATAGTTAAATTTTTAACAACACAGCAGAATTTTCAATGCAAAAGTATGATTTTAACAAAATTGTTGAATTTCCAGCAAAACAATTTCATTTTTATTCAAGAAAGATGTAATTTCTGCCAAAGCAGGTGGTATCTCACAGATGAACAAGACAAACTTTCAAAAATAGTTGGATTTTCAAACGAAGTTATATTTTTATTTGAAAAGATGAAATTTTTTCTAAAACAGATGAATTGTAAAATAAAAATAAAAAAATAGTTTAATTTTTTATCCAAAAAAGATTTTAGATCACTTTCTAAAATCAAAATAAGAATTGTAAACAATAAGTTGCATTTTTGTCCAAAAAAAATGAAAATTTTACTAAAACAGGTCAATTTTTTGATTAAAGGGGCAAATTTTCAATAAGAGTTAAATTGTCATCCAAAAATATTTCGATTGACTTTTGAACAAAAAAATAGGAATTAAAAACAAAAGGTCAATTTTATAGGAAATAGTTGCAATATTTATTCCGAAAATATGAACTTTTAAATGAAAAAGACAAATTTTCCGAAGAAAAAATAGCTTTTATAAAAAAAAGATTTAAGTTGACTTATTGAAACCAAAATATGAATTTTAAACAAAAGCTTACTTTTCTATAAAAAGAACTGACTTTTTAATACAAAAAGACGAATTTTTAACAAAACAGTTAAATTTTCAACCAAATGATAAAATTTATAAATAAAAGAGATAATCTTCCCCCCTTCCGTAACAAATCGTAACAATTTATCTTGCCCCCCTCCTTCAGTTGTTACGTAATTTAAGTACGGTCCCTAATTTAAACTATCAATTTAAGAATGTCCCGATTTACCCCACTTTTCCGAAATTGCCTATATTTGGCGGTATATTTTAAATTTTATTCATAGAATTAGGCTTGCCTGTGTTAAAAAAGTCAAGAAATAAGGGATGTAAACAAAAAACTAGAATATACAGCTTTGCCCTACGTCTCTTCCTTGGTTTAGAATCCTTTATGTTTCTACGTTTTCTAGATATTTGAATCTAAATTTTTTAAATCCAAATTCCCTAAACAGTTTGAAATTTTTCGTAATTCTTTCTTTTACTCAGTGTTGCAATTTTTTATAAATATTCAGAGGAGGCTTTAAATGTTCATAAGATTTAACAAATCTTTCCTGTTCCAAATAAAAAAAAATAAAGGTAAATAAAGAACCCTTCATGCATAAAAAGTAGATATATACGTAAATGTTGATACCATCTTCCTCTTTTGTTCGCAGGCATCAAGTGAGAAACAATAGAAACAAACGAGAACAAGGGTGCATCAAAATCGACACACATTCCACTTTCTCTCCTCTCTCTCTGTAATATTACCAACTTTAAAATAAACAAAAAATCAGTTTAAAAAAGGAGACAAATCCTAATGCAGAAAGTTCTTCCCAAATGAAGAAAAACACCACGCGGCAGTCGGGGGTGAGGACCCTTATCGATTCCCTTACTAGAGCGTGGCGTGTACAACTCCAGAGGATAACAGCAATTGACTTAAACCCACAATTTCAATTCATCAAAAATCTTTCCACAAATTCCGATCTTTTGGCAAATCTAGAATTTTCCTATCTTTAAAACACTATTTTCTCACACAACCAGGTTATCATAAATCCTCCAGCTAATCCACTTCTGCTTAACTTTTTCTGCAAACTACCCCCAAGTAGAGTTTGGAGATGAGATGAGCTTTAAAAACTACTCGAATGCACCCGGATTTGGAAAGGGGTTTCAAATAAGATAAATTATGTAACCTTGCCTAAAAATTGATGAGCCTGATGATTACCTGATTCGAGATGATAGTTAAGGATGTTGGGGGTACCTGACGTAAAGTTTCCTTCGAGGTCCTCATCCAACTCGTCGGGGAGGAGGTCGTCGTCGTCATAGACCTCGACATCTCCGAAGTTGCCTGATAAGAGGGAAGATGCGTCATTTGAGCCAAGGTCGCGACGATGGACCTGCTCCTGATCCGGCAGGCCGCAGGATGGGCGAATCAGGAAGACGATGAAAGCCAGCCAGCAGCAGCAGCAGGTCAGTCTCAGGGCGACAAGAAGTGCGCTCATCGCCCCCACGGCGCGAGTCAACCCCCGAAACCGGCCACCGGCGGCGCATCGACATCCTACCCC
>NC_046660.1:20010547-20018369 GCF_010883055.1 Belonocnema kinseyi
TTTTTTTTTTTTTTTTTTTTTTTTTTTTGAAAGCAAATATGAAATTGTAACAAAGCCAGTTGAACTTTCAATAAAGTTGTTGATTTCTCAAGTCAAACATAACAATGAATTTTTGGCAAAAGAGTTAAATTTTCAATCAATAGTTTACTTTTTAACTAGATAGTTACATTTGAAGAAAAATATGAACTTTAAAAAAAAAAGATAATTTTCAATCGAATAGTTTAATTTGCAACCAAATTAAGGAATTATTTATGAAGCGAGGTTAATTTAGAGCCAAATAGTTGAATTTTTAATAAAAACACTAACTTGAAACTAAAAATAGAAGTTAGATTTTGGGTTAAAAACATTAATTCTCAATACAATAAAAACGAATTTTTAAGAAGAGAGTTGTTTTTCAACTAAAATGATTAATCTTAACAAAAAATGAATTTTTATCAAGAGTTCAAACCAAAAGATGTTTTATCATTGAATTAAATCACTGTTTAAATGTTTAGAAATAATTCTATTAATTATTTATATTGTTTAAATTAATTTATGATATATTAATAAATTATTTATATCAATATTAAGTCAGATTTGTTTTTAATTTAAGGCTATGTTTCAATTCTTAAGATTTCAAGTCGAAAAATATATGGAATTTTCAACAAACAAGATTAATTTTGTAACTAATTTTCAGGTGAAAATTAAATTTGATAAAAAAAAGAATTTTTTAAGAAAAAAAGATGTTAAACTAAAGAGGTGAATCTTGAACAAATATAAATTTTTTTAAACTAGATCAACTTTCAATCAAATGTTTGAATTTCTAAACAAATAGTTAAATTTTTAACCAAAAAGATTATTTATCCAGCAAGAAAAGATTAATTTACTACAAAATACATTATTTTCCAACAAAATTGTTGAATTTTAAAGCCAAAAGGACGAATTATCTACAAAAAGGTTTTTTAACCCGAAAATATAATTTGTAACTAAAACTTTAATTTTCTACAAAATAATTTGATTTTCTTATATATAATTTAATTTTTAACCAACTAGTTTTATTTAAACCAAAATATCAATTTTTTTACAAAAAATTTCATTTTCAACCGAATAATTTAATTGGTAATAAAATAATTTAATTTTGTATCAAATTGTTGAATTCTTAACCAAACCAGATTAATTAGGAATAAAAAAGTTTGGTATCTTAACCAGGAGAATTAATTTTTAACCAAGAAGATTAATTTGCGACCAAATAATACGAGTTTTTAACAAATTACATAAATTTTTAAGTAGAGAAGAACAATTTTCAATGAAAAATGACCATTTTTAACTAAAAACTAAATATAAAATTGATCTTTAAAGAAATAAAGCTTCAAACAAAACAAAAAAAGATTTTTTAACAAAATGATCGCATTTTTAACTTAAGATATGAATTTTAACTAAAATGATGAATCATAAAAAAATTAAATTGCAACAAAAGACTTCGACCCATAAGATTGAATTTTTAAATAAAAAACATTAATTTTCTACAAAATACATCAATTTGCAATGAGATTGTTTAATATAAAAGATAAAAAATGAATTATATACAGAACGGTTGAATTGTGTTATTTAGAAAAAAAAATTTCTACCAAAAAGTTAAATTTTCATTAAAATAGGTTAATTTTCAACCAAATAGTTCAATTTAAACCAAAAATATGAATTTGGTAAAAAAAAGTTCATGTTCAATACACGGAATTTAATCTAGAAACGAATTTTCAATAAAATGTGTAGTTAAATTTTCAGCAAGAGAAATCAATTTTCAATTAGAATGATGAACCTTAAAAAAAAATTTTAACAAGAAACCAAGCCTAAAGATGATTTTGAACCCGGAAGATTAATTTTCTATGACTGAAATACTTAAATTTTTAACCAAGATGGTAAATCTTAAAAAATATAAAATTGCAACAAACCAGTTGAACTTTCAACAAAGTGGTTTATTTCCCAATTTTAACATAAAAATTAACTTTTGTCAAAAGAGTTAAATTTTCAATTAATTGTTTAATTTTTAACGAAATAGTTAAATTTGAAAAAAAAAACATAAATTTTTTACAAAAAGATAATTTTGAATCAAATAGCTTAAGTTGTAACAATAATTAATTGATAAAAATACTGACTCTTAAATAAAAATGGAATTTACGTTTTTAGTTAAAAATATTAATTCTCACCACAATAAAAATGAATTTTTAACAAAACAGTTACTTTTCAACTAAAATGATAAATCTTAAAAAAAAATTAATTTTCAACAAGAGGTAAATATGAAAAAAATTAAAGTTAACACACTGATTCAACTTTCATCCAAGTTCTTGAATTTTCAACTAATGAAGATGAATTTTTAAGCCCAACAGTTTGATTTTCAAACAAAAACTTTGTGACAAATTTTTACAAAAGATACACAAGTTTTTAACCAAATAGATTGATTTGTAATGTAATTACTCAACTTTGAAGCCAAAAACCCAAAATATTTACAAAGTGGTTGAATTTTCAACAACAAAAAAGATTTTAAAAAGTTAATATTCTACCATAAAGTTAAATTTTAATAAAAATAGAATAATTAAAAAAAAAACAAATAGTTTAATTTTTAATCAATTTGTTGAATCGTTTTCTGAAAAAAGATTTTTCAATAAAATAGATTCACATTTAACCAAAGAGATGAATTTTTAACGAAAATTATAAATTAAAAAAAATAATTTTCAACAAAAGAGTTTAACCAAAAATATGATTTTTAAACCGACATATCAATTTTTTAAATATAATGGTTGAATTTTCAAACCAGAAAGGAGAATTTTAAAAATAAGAAATTTTTACAAATTATTTTAATTTTCAATCAAGTATTTACATTTTTAACGAAAAAGATCAACTTTGGTTTAAATATTAATATTTTCAACCAAAAAGATCAATTTTCTAGCAAAAAGATCATTTTAAATTTTTTAATCTTTTAATCCTTAGTTTAATTTGACATTACATTTTAATTACAGTTTTAAATTTTAATTATATATCTTTTTAATTTTAATTTCGATTTTGAAAATCGGTTAAATTTTCAAACCGAAAATATTATGTTTAAACAAAATTATAAGTATTTTACCAAGAAATTGATTTTCATAAAAATAATTTATTTTTTAATCAACTATTTTAATTTTCTACTAAGTCGTTGAATCCTCAACCGAACCAGATAAATTAAAATCCAATTTTTCGACAAAAAAAGGTGAAATTAAAATAAAAAGAAAACGTGAATTTTTGACTAGAATGGATGAATTTTTAATAAAAAATATCCATTTTTAACGAAAAATGTAATGAAAGATTAATTTTCTAAAAATAGAATAGTTTATTTTTTCAACCAAGAACATAAATCTGCAAAAAAATTATATGTTAAAATTGAAGTTCAACTTTCAACTAAGTTGCAGAATTTCTGACCAAAAAAGATTCATTTTTCAACGAAATAATAAAATTTCCAACTAAATACAGAAATTTTCATAATCAAAAAAGATGAATGCCAAACAAAAAATATAATAATTTCCAACAAAAAGCAGTTGATTTTTCTTAATGGACCCTATTAACTTATTTCGCATTTAAGTGATAAAATGAAAAAAGGGAAAAGGTTTATATAATTTAAAAACAGAGAAAAAAAGAATTCTTTAAATTTTCGTTTCTTCAAAATTTTTAGTAATAAATTTAAAAAAAGTTGTAAGTAATAAGTTTTTGATATTTTAGCTCTTGTAGAGATTGTATAAAATCAGTAGTTGTCGGGATTTTAAATTATTATTGAAGAATGTTTTTATGTTATGTTTGTTTTGGAAGAAAATTTATCTTTTTAGTTTTCAAAAATAATTGGAAAATATCTGGAAATGTCCCTTAATTTCGTTTGAATCCCTGGTTTGTAAATATCTTTTTTATAATCTTTGCAATCTTTTTATCTTTTTTAGTTGAAAATTTATATATTTTATTGAAACTGTATCTTCTTTCGTACAAAATTCATCTTTGGGTTTGAAATTCGATTATTTTGTTGAGAATTCATTTTTTGGATGAAAATTGATTTCTGTGGTTAAAAATTTAAACTTTCTAGAAATTTTGTTTCTTTTTTGGTTGAAAATTCATTTTACTAACTGAAATTCGAAGTATTTTATTTTTGCTAGAAAATTGATATATTTAGTTGAAAATTCACTTCAAATATTCCATTTTTGTTGTGAAAAATTTACGTTTTTTGATAGAAATTTAATCTTTTTGTTAAACAAATTGTTGTTTTGTATAAAATTTTACTTTTATATGTTTTTTTAAGATTTCATTTATTTGCCTAAAAAAATATATTCAGATAAAATTCCACTTTTCGGTCGAAAATTAATCACTGTGATTAAAAATTAGTTTCTTTCTAGTTAAAAATAAATTTTTCTACTGAAGCTGAAACTATTCCATTTTTGCTTAAAAATTTATAGTTTTAGTAGAAAATGAAGTATTTTGCTAAAAGCTCCCTTATTTTTTTTTAAATTTACTTTTCTAACTGCAAATTAAAATATTTCCTTTTTGGTTTGTAAATATATTTTTTATAATCTTTGTAATCTTTTTATCTTTTTTAGTTAAAAATTTATATATTTTATTGAAACTGTATCTTTTTTGGTAGAAAATTAATCTTCTATGTTTACAATTAAATTAATTTGTTAAGAATCCATATTTTCGTTGAAAATTGATTTCTGTTGTTAAAAATTTAAACTTTGTATAAATTTCGTTTCTTTTTTGGTTACAAATTTATTTTACTAACTGAAATTTCAAGTATTTTATTTTTGATAGAAAATTTATCGTTTTAGTTGAAAATTCATATATTTGGTTGCAAATTGAATTTTTTCAGTTGAAGATTTATTATGTTAGTTGAAAATTTACTTCAATTATTCCATTTTTTGTGTGGAAAATTTTCCATTTTTTAAATGCAATTGAATCTTTTTTGTTAAAAAATATTCTGTTTTGTATAAAATTTAACTATTCTTTTTTTGTTAAGAACTTATTTCATTGTTTATGAAAAAATATATTTAAATAAAATTCTACTTTTTGGTCAAAAATTCATATTTTGGTTAAAAGTTAATCACTTTGATAAAAAATTACTTTCTTTCTAGTAGAAAATGATTTTTTTACTGAAGCTGTGACTATTTCATTTTCGCTTGAAAATTTATATTTTTAGTAAAAACTTAATTATTTTGCTGAAAACTCGCTTGTTTTTGTTTAAAATGTACTTTTCTAACCGCAAATTAAAATATTCCAGTTTTGGTTTTGTAAATTTTTTGTTATAATCCTTGTAATCTTTTTATCCTTTTTAGGTGAAAATTTATATATTTGATTAAAACTGTATCTTTTTTAGTAGAAAATTCATCTTTTGGGTTTAAAATTGAATTATTTTGTTGAGAGTTCATTTTTTGGTTGTAAATTGATTGCTTGAACTGAAAATGTAATTCTTTTACTTTTGGTAACAAAAAATCTTTTTTTTTGAAAAAAATCATTTTGTTGGAAATTCGTTTTTCTTTTTGTTTAACATTTAATTTTATAACATTAAATTATTTTAATCGTAATTAAAAATTGATATTTTTTAGATTCATGATTTTAGTTACGAAAATTCATTTCTTAGGTTAAAAATTATTTGAGATGAGATTTCAAAATTCAACTAAAAAGTGTTTAAAATGTATTTGAAAACAATTTTTTTTCATTAATATTAATAATCTTCTAGGTGTATGGTTGGTTTTATACCTGGAAGAATTTAGAAATTAGGATATTTTTCTATTACTTTGACTTCTTTTACCATTTATATAAAAATTTTTTTTTAACAAAATAGTAAAATAAAAAAAAAATAGTAAACCAAAACGAGGAGTTTATAACTAAAATAGATCAATTTTCTACCAAAAGTTAATTTTATTGAGAAAAAGACAACAACAGCGATCAATAAAATAGTTTCATTTCTTGCCAAAGAATTGAACTTTCTACCAAAAAATTAATTTTTAATGAAGTAATTCAACTTTGAACCAAGTAATTGAATTTTCAAGTACAAAAGAAAAATTTTAACACAAAATGAAAAAATTGAAATTAAAAGAAAAATTTATATTTTAAAGCAAAATTATTTAGCTAATGTTTCACCAAAAATATATTTTAATTTTAAATCAAATATAATTGAAGTCGACCAGAAAAGAACGCAGGTTTAGTAAAATAGTTAATTTTTTAACTAAAGATACATTTTTAACTTAAATTATAAATCATTAACAACAAAAAAATGAATTTTTAAGAAATTAGTTCAAACTTAAGCCAAGTAGACGTATTTTACACTAAGAAAGAAGAATTTTCAACTGATAATGAAATAAATTAATTTTTATACAACAGTTGCATTTTCATGCAAATAGATTAAGTTTCACACAGAAGAAATTCATTTTTTAACCAAAACACGAATTTTTGAAATAGAAAAGATAATTTTTTTACTAAAAATGCAATAGTTAAATTTTCAGATAAAAACCTTAATTTTCATTTTTTTTTTAAACAGCGATCAAGTGAATATTATAATTTCCTGACAGAGAATTTTGTCTTCAACCTAGAAAATAATTTTTAACAAAGTAGTTCAACTTTGCTAAAATTTCAAATAAAAAAGAGAACTTTTTAACAAAAAATGAAAAAGTTACATTAAAACAAAATTAATTTTCAACGAAAAATCTAATATTTTATGTTTTAATCAAAAAGTATTTAAATTTTAAATCAATGAGAGTTGAATTCAATCAAAGAAAGGACGCAGTTTCTAGAAAATTTTTAACCAGAGATAAAGTTTGAACTAAATTTATGAATCTTCATGATTTTTCAAAATGAACTTTAAAAAAATAGTTCAACGTTAAACCAAGTAGTTAAATTTTCATTTAAGAAAGATAAATTTTTCATTAAAAATTAAATAGATTAATTTTTATCAAACCATTACATTTTTATCCACAAAGATTAGGTTGCATCCAAAAGAGATGAATTATAAAACCAAAGCGATGAGTTTTTAACTCAAAAAGATAAATTTTATACCAAAACCGAAATAGTTAAATTTTCAGATAAAAGAGTTAATTTCCATCGAAAAAAACAACTATTAAACCAAATAGTTTAGTTGCAAGTGAAATTTAAAGAAATATTTTTTTACGACAATTTTATTATTTAATATTATAACTAAAAAATAATTTAGCTTTATATCGATGACACTTGAATTCAAACAAAAAAAACCCTATTTCAAGAAAGTAGTTCAATTTCAAACAAAAATAAATTTTCAACTAAAATTATTAATCCTCCACAAAAAAAAGAATTTTCAAGAAGCTAGTTCAACCTTAAACCAAGTAGTTAAATTTTCAATTAAACATGGAATAGGTTATTTTTTATCATACCGTTATATTTTTATATACAAAAGATTAAATTTCCCCCAACAGGAATTAAATTTTAAACCAAAACGTTGAATTTTTAACTAAAAAAGATAAATTTTCTACTAAAACTGGAATAGTTAAATTTTCAGATTAGAAATTTAATTTTCATTAAAAAAAGTCATCAACATAATAGTTAAGTTTCCTGTAAAAGAATTGAATCTTTAGCCAAAAAATTAATTTTTACAGCGTTCAACAAAAAAAGAGAACTTGTAAATCAAAAATGAAGTCGAATTTAACAAAAAAGAGCGCAGTTTAAACAAAATAGTTAAATTGTAACCCAAGATACATTTTTAACCATGTATGTATGTATTTAATCTCTCCCTTTTACGGGTTTGAGGGCCTCCGCTCCCTGTACATATATTTACAATTCCATCCTTAGTCTAACTTAACTACTACTT
>NC_046660.1:20018469-20023300 GCF_010883055.1 Belonocnema kinseyi
TTATTGCTTCATCCACTTCTTTTCTTGTTATCTCGTTCCCTTCCTCCATTTCTCCTTGGACTATCCTACACTTTTCCCCTTTGATCTTATTTTGCTCTCCCCATAATAGACCCTTAAAATAATCCGTCCATTCCTCCATTTCTATTTCTTCGTCAACGCCCTTCCTTTCCCCTCTATCCCTATTTATCACATCCCACACTCTACCTTTTTTGATCGCTTTTTCTACCTCTGCTTTATATTTTTCCTTTCCCCTCTGTCTTTTTATTTCCAGCACCTTCTCATGTTCTTTTTTCCTCCTGTTATACTCCTCCTTCTCCATTTCCCCTCTTCTTCTGTATACACACACCACTGCTATTTCTACTTTCCCAATTATAATTTTTCTTATCATGGTTCAATCCTTTTCCTCCATGTTCCCATCTTTTCTCCCTTTTACTGATAATTCTTTCTTCACCCCTGACACCATGCCGCCCATCCTTCTCCCTTTAACGTGTTCCTTTCTTGCTTCTTGCATTGTCCACACATAACCTTTCGGTAAAATCTTTTTTATTCCCTTCCAGTCATTCTCATCTGCCCAAGTTTCACTCATCATAATCACATCCCACTTTTCTAACTCTTCCCAGAATCCTGTGTTCTTGTTCTTCAAACCTGACACATTCCAGAAAGCTATTTTCACGTTTCTCTCTTCCCCTCTCTCTTCTTTCCTCTTTAATTTCTTTCCCCTTTGCCGCTTGGAAACCCCTCTGATTTATTTCTAGACTCTTTTTCGTCTCCCTTCCCCCTACCTTTCTCAAGACTTTTTCCTTTTTTCCTTAATTCTTCTAATTCTTCATCCCAGCACCATTCCTCCCCATTTATCCATAACCTGCCTCTCCCTATCCATACCATATGGCCCTTTTTCCTCTCTACCCAAGCCCTCAGCTCTATTTGCCATCTTCTTTTCCTCTCCCTCCATGTCAGATCTTCTTCAATTCTTTCCCTTCTTCCTCTCAATAATTTTTTTCTCTCCATAATTTTCTTTTTCTCCTCCTCACTCCCCACTTTTACTAGAAACATTCCTTCTTCACAAAAGAGAACTTGTAAATCAAAAATGAAAAAGTGGCATTAAAAAAATAATTTTGAAAGAAAAATTTAATTTACTTTATTTAAAATCAATGGCAGTCGAATTTAACAAAAAAGAGCGCAGTTTAAACAAAACAGTTAAATTGTAACCCAAGATACATTTGTAACTAAAATTATGAATTATTACCCAAAAAATAAACTTTTAAGAAAATAGTTTAATCTTAAACCATTACTTGAATTTTCAACTGAGTAAAATACATTTTCAACTAAAAATGGAATCGATTAATTTTTAACAAGCCGTTGCATTTTTATCCAAAAAATTAAATTTTACGCGAAAGAGATTAATATTTTTAACCAAAACGACGAGCTTTTAACTAAAAAAGTTCAGTTTTTTACTAAAAGTGGAATAGTTAAATTTTCAGATAAAAAATTAATTTTCATAATAAAAACAGTGATCAAAAATATTTAGTTTCCTGTCAAAGAATTAAATGTTTGACCAAAAAAATAATTTTTTACAAAATAGTTCAACTTGAACTAAGTAATTAAATTATCAACCAAAAAAGAGACATTATTGTAAATAAAAAATAAAAAAGAGAAATTAAAAAAAATTAAAGAAAGTTTAATAGTTAATGGTATAACCAAAAAAGATTAAAATTTTAAATCAATGACAGTTGAATTTAACCAAAAAAAGAAAGCTATTTCAATAAGATCGTTAGATTTTCAACCAAAGATGTATTTTTAACTAAACATCAGAAAGATAAATTTTTAAAAACGAATGGAATAGATTAATTTTTATCAAACAGTTTTATTTTTATACAAAAAATATTTAGTTTCACACAAAAGAAATTAATTTTAAAACCAAAACGTCAGTTTTTTAACTAAAAAAGGTTAATTTTCTACCAAAACTGGAATAGTTTAATTTGCATATAAAATGGTTAATTTTCACCAAGAAAAAAAACAGCGACTAGGAAAAATTGTTTAATTTTCTGCCTAAGAATTCAATCTTCAACAACAAAATTAATTTTTAACAAAGTTGTTCAACTTGAGTCCAAGCAGTTGAATTTTCAAGTAAAAAAGAGCAATTTTTATTCGAAAATGAAAAAGTGAAATTAAAATAAAAAAATAAAATTTTAATACAAAATTTAACATTTAATGTGTTGATTAAAATATATTTTAATTTTAAATCAAACAGTTGAAGCCAACCAAAAAAATAACGTAATTTTAAAAAATGCTTGAATTTGCAACAAAGGATACATTTTTAACCAAAATTATGAATCTTCAAACAAAAAATGAACTTCCAGGAAACTAGTTCAAGTCTGAACCAAATATTTTAATTTCCAACTAAGAAAGATAAATTTGCAAGTAAAAACGGAATACATTAATTTTTATTAAATCGTTGGATTTTTATCGATAAAAGATCAAATTTTACCTGAAAGAAACGAATTTTTAACTAAAAAAGATAAATTTTCTACAAAAACTGGAATAATTAAATTTTCAGACAAAAAGGTTGATTTTCATTTTAAAAAAAATTGTTAACGAAAGATATAATAGTTGAGGCTTTTACCGTAAAATAATTCATTTTTTAATCAGTAATAGATAAATTGAACCCAAAAAGAATGCAATTTTAATCAAAGGGATCAATTTTTCACTAAAATGACGAATAATCAACTATTAAAATTAATTTTTAACGAAAAAATTTAACAGTTACTGTTCTAAGCAAAAAAATTTTTTTATATTAAAGAGAGTAGAATTTTACAAAAAAAGAATGCAAGTTTAACACAATAGTTCAATTCAATAAAAAATATAGGTTTTTAACTAAAATGAAAAATCTTTAAAAAAACAAAAATTAATTTTTTAAAAAGTACTTTATCCGACAACCAAATAGTTGAATTTTTAACTAATAAAGACAAATTTTCAACTAAAAATAGAACAGTTAAATTTTCAGAAAAAGACTAATTTTCAACAAAAAAAAGGAATTTTCAACAAATCAATAAAATTTTCTACTAAAAGAGTTTTTAATCTTTTAAACTAAAGAACAAAAAAATTTTGAACCAAAAGAGCATAGTTCAATTATCAAAAACAGAAATTAGTTCTTTACGAAAAATGTAATAGTTAATATTTCTACCCAATAAATTACATTTTTTAGTAAAAAATAGGTGGGTTTCAACCAACAAAGATATTTCAGTTAAAAAGGAAATAAAACGAAATATTTAAAGATAAAAATTTTAAAACTAAAAAAGTGAATTCTTAACAAAATATTTTCATTTTAAATACAAAATTATGATTTTTTAACAAAATTGTTCAATTTTTATTAAAATAATTAAAGTTTTAATAAAAAAAAGATAAATTCTCAACCGGTTATCATATTTTTAAAAGCAGATATTTCGAAATAAAGTACACATTTTACTTTTGACGATTTGTAATATTTTTTCTTCATTTTTTAAAAATTATTATTCTCAGCGACGCTAAAATATATATTATTTTAATAAATTTATATTTTTACAAATCGTAATATGCATTGATATCGAAGCAAACGTATTTTAATTTTTTCTTTTTATGATTAAAAAAAAGTGCGCATTCTATAAAAAAAACATTTTAATTAATTAGCATTTTATTGACCCTTGTGTCATTTGTTCAAAATATTAATTAATTTATTTTCAATGTTCTTTTTTACAATTTGAGTAAAAAATACGGATCATACCTAGAAGTAATAATAAAAAATTTGTCGATTTTTTGGGGTGAAAAACATTATAATATATGATAATAAATATTATTACAAATAAATAAGAATTATAATTGAAATAAAATTATATATAAATTGAACTTTATTCAGTATATTACGTATCACATGAATAACTTACGAATTAAATAATAACTAAATCATAATCTATTTAGTTTAAAAATAAGTTATTTTCTCTAATATGATATAAAAAATAAATTTCATTTTTTTATAATTCAAAACGCTGTTCCCTCTTCTTCGATGAGGCAGTCTGTTGCACACTGAAATGAATTTGAACGACAAACGACATCTGTAAATAATATTTGATTATTACTTAGCAATTAAAATGAATAATAAAGTAACTAACATTAATTTTTTATTTAATATTATTTATTGTAATTTTTGTTAATTGTTTATTATAACTAATAATTGAGGAGTTCTGGACAAGAAGGCGACAGGCGCTCGAAAACGAGTAAAAGTATTGTCCAGGCTGTGACGTCAGGTATGAAAAGTGAAATTCGAAATTTGAAAAAAAACGAAAAATATAGTCAGATAGCTCTTGAAAAATGAACCTGAGTCTCCATTGACAGTTTTTCTCTTGGGCTGAAAATTTTCCAGTAAATAAATAAAAACTGACTTTTTTAAATTGAAAAAACCATGTTTTTTCACATTCAACTCGCCGTAAGTAATTCGTTTATCAACTAATTAAAAAATTTCTTTTTGAGTTTTATTCGTGACACTCTAGCGAAGGCTACAGTGTTCAAAAAGGGTCAAAAGTTAATTTTTAATTCTTTTTTTTTAATCCGATTGAAAATCCACGTTTTTAGACTTTCACATTAAAAAAGTGAGCTAGGAAGTTTGAGCTACTACAAACTTCAAGCGAAAGAATTTTCCGCCAATGTCATGAGGAACTTTTTGGAAAATCTCATTTCGATTTGATTTTTAGTTCTATAATTACAGCGAGTTTAGTACGAGCTCGCGACGCGACACCACAAGATTTTTCAGGGGACGCCGCCTGAAGCCTGAAACATCGTCCTTACCCATCCTTTGTTT
>NC_046660.1:20023400-20026896 GCF_010883055.1 Belonocnema kinseyi
GTCCTTACCCATCCTTTGTTTTGTCCACTTGCTCGCACTATTCAGCGTTCCAGCGGCGTCCCCTGAAAAATTCTGTGGTGTCGCGTCGCGAGCTCGTAATAAACTCGCTGTAATTATGGAACTAAAAATGAAATCGAATTGAGATTTTCCAAAAAGTTGGCCAATACATTGGCGGAAAATTCGTTTGCTTGAAGTTTGTCATAGCTCAAACTTCCTCGCTCACACTTTTATTGTGAAAGTCTAAAAACGTGGGTTTTCATTCGGATTAAAAAATAAACATTAGAAATTAACTTTTGACCATTTTTCGAACACAGTAGCCTCCGCTAGAGTGTCACGAATAAAACTCAAAAAGAAATTTGTTAATTGGTTGATAAACGAATTACTTACGGCGAGTTGAATGTTAAAAAACATGGTTTTTTCAATTAAAAAAAAGTCAGTTTTTATTTATTTACTGGAAAATTTGCATCCCAAGAGAAAAACTGTAAACGGAGACTCAGGTTCATTTTTCAAGAGCTATCAAACTATATTTTTGGTTTTTTCAAATTTCGAATTTCACTTTTGATACCTGACGTCACAGCCTGGACAATACTTTTACTCGTTCTCGAGCGCCTGTCGCCTTCTTGTCCAGAACTCCTCAATTAGTTACCTATTGGTTTTTTGTTCCTTTTAGACCGTCTCACTAGCAAAAATACCAAGGCTACGATTGTCCCAGTAATTACGACATACATTGTCTGCATTATTCCGGACCATAGAATTGAGTCACTTTTAGTCTTACTCTGCTGTGAGCTCACGGAATTACAATCTAAATCTGGCAAAATAAGGATTTTGAAAAAAGTATCATTTAGAATAGTTTAATGAAATTCTCTTTCATATTAAAATATTCATTTGATTGATGTTGCAAATTAAATAATTATAAATTTAAGTCGAAATTAAATCCTAAATTTTAGTTTTATTCAAAAATAAATTTTACAAACTAATTTTTAAATTTAATTTAAATGTTTAAATTTTTTAACTTCTATTGACAAATTTTTATAATAATTTTCGTTAACCTTGTTCACATTCGTTGTATGAGCCAATAATTAAAATAAATATAATTATTGAAAAAATATTTTTTCAACCCTTTTTTTATTAAAGTTTTTTTAAAAATAAGTTTAATATAATAACCTCAATGAGATTTTAAAAATACCTAAATACATACCAATATTCAGAAAACACAAAACTGTAGAGTTTTCAGTCGATATTGAATTATTAAAACATTCTGTCTTATTTATATTGATTGGAAAACAATATTCATCACAGATAGGGCCATCCCATGGAGATTCCATTTTGGTTTCGTTTTCAGTTTTATTTCCATAGCTCAGACTATAAATGACGAATATATTGTGTTGAGTAAGTTACTTTTTTTAGTAACTTTGTACAGATACTAGATAAATTAACTTAAAGTTACCTAAAAAATTACTTTTTGCCCTTTCTTAATTTTTTTATCCAAAAATAAAAATAAATAAGGAGATAATTCATTAAAGCTTAATTTGAAAAGAAATATGCATTAGATAAAATCAGACTCTTCAGTCTAATTTTTCAAATAATCAGTTTTATTTTTAAGTTATAAAATATGAAATTTTTCAACGGAAGTAATCAATTTTCAAACTAAAAGGATAAATGTTTAAGAAAAAAGTTACTGTTCAAACAAATTTTATACTATACTATGCTATATTTAATAATAATTTTTAACAAAATACACCAATTTACTTATTTATTTTTTATTTAAAGCAAAATTGTTATATTTCTAACGAGAGATGAATTTTTAACTGAAAAGATGAATATTTAAATAAAAAATTAATTTTTAACAAATTATATAAAGTTTTAATCAAGTAGTAAAATTTACATCCCGAAAAAAAAACAAATTAAAAAAAATGCTGTGTATCCTCAACCAAACCAAGTTAATTTTCTACAAAAAAATAGGTATCTTCAACAACAAAATTAGATTTTTTTAAAATTTTCAAAAAAATACCTGCATCCTCAATTATAGGAAGTTATTTTTATACGAAAATAAATGAATTTTCAAATAAAGAAATTTATATGTTTTTGCCAAAAGACATTTTGAAACTGAAAGTCGAAAATACGAATTTATAACAAAAAGTTACTTTTCAGTCAACTAAAATATTTGAATCTTCAAGAAAATTCATTAATATTCAAACAGATTAGATGAATTTTTAATGAAAAATATAATAGTTGATATTATTTCAATCAAAAAATATTTTAATTTGAAGCAAGCAAAGTTGCATGCTACCCAAAAACACGAACGTTTAACAAAATGAAATTAGTATTCTACAAAATTAATGAACTTTTAACAAAAATAAATTTGTATTTTTTCCAAAGAGAGATCAATTTTTAAACGAAAAAGTCGAATTTGGCGATAAGAAAAAAAAATCCGCTGAATTGGTGCATCTTCAAACCAAGAAAAAGATCTTTCTACAAAATAGTTGTATTTTCAAATCGAAAAAAAATTTGCAACAAAAAATCTAATTTTACACCAAATAAAATGGTTGAATTTTTAACAAAATACATAAATTTTTAGGCAAAATAAATGAATGTTAAATGAAAAATATATAGTAGTTGGTATTATTTCAATTAGAAAGATTTTAATTTTTAATCAAACAAAGTTGAATTATACCCAAAAATGCGAATTTTTAAGAATTAATTTTTAAACAAAAAAATCGAATTTGGAAACAAGAAACAAATTTCAACTGAATTGGGGCATTTTCATACCAAGAGAAAGAATTTTCTACGAAACAGTTGTATTTTCCAATTCAAAAAAAATTTGGAACAAGCAATTTACGTTTGAACCAAATAAAATAGTTACATTTTTAACAAAATACGCGAATTAAAAAAAAAATGTTTAATGACAAATATAATAGTTGACGTTATTTCAATCAAATAAGATTAAAACTTTTAATCAAAGTTGAGTTTTACCAAAAAATACGAATTTTTAACAAAATCTAGTCCATATTTTATCAAAATAGTTGAACTTTCAACCAAAATAAATTAGATCTTTTTACCAAAAGAGATCTATTTTTAAGAAAAAAAGTCCAATTTTGAAGCAAGAAAGGAACAAATTTTCACTAAATTGGTGTATTTTCAATCCTAAAAGAAGAATTTTCTGAGAAACAATTATATTTTGAAACCGAAAACAAAAATTTGCAACAAAAAATTTACTTTTGTACCAAATAAAATAGTTGCATTTTTAACAAAACACCTGAATTTTCTCGCAAAATATATTAATACTCAACGAAAAATGTAATGTAGACTTTTTTGATGGTAAAATAATATTTATTGATTAATTTAGTTGATACAAGGATAAAAGCCGAAATCTCGCATCCACATCGCTTCGCCCCACGCTTCGCACTCCCGATTCTTCCTCTCTTCCTCCTTCCATTCGCGTCGATAGGTGTCGCATTAGTATTTTAAATTTCTATCCCTACATCCGGGCATCCTG
>NC_046660.1:20026996-20043959 GCF_010883055.1 Belonocnema kinseyi
CATCGCTTCGCCGCACGCTTCGCACTCCCGATTCTTCCTCTCTTCCTCCTTCCATTCGCGTCGATAGGTGTCGCATTAGTATTTTAAATTTCTATCCCTACAGTAATAATTGCATTTTAACCAAAAAAAGATTTTAATTTATCAATAAACACAGTTGGATTCAACAACAAAAAACATATTTTCAACAAAAAAGTTAAATTTTGAACCAAAATAAATTAGATACTTCACCAAACGAAAAAGTCGAATTTTGAAACAACAAAAGAGTTTTCACTGAATTTGTGGATTTTCAAGCCAAGAAGAAGATATTTCAACAAAAAAGTTATTTCTCAACCAAATAAAGTTGTTGAATTTTCAATAAAATACATGAAACTTGAATCAAAATAGATGAGTGATCAACGAAAAATATAATAGTTATTATTATTTTTACCAAAAAAGATTTTAATTGACCTTAAACACAATTGGATCCAACCAAAAAAAAAAAATATTTTAAACAAAATATTTAAATTTTCAAACAAAATAAATTAGATTCTTTACCAAATGAACAATTCGAATTTTAAAACAGAAAAGAAAAAAATGTCCACTGAATTGTTTCATTTTGAAGCCAAGAAGAAGAATTTTCTACAAAACAGTTGTATTTTTAAATCTAAAACATAGATTTTCAACAAAAAAGTTACATTTCAATGAAATAAAATAGTTGGATTTTCAACAAAGTACATGAATTTTCAAGCCTAATAAATTAATTCGCAACTAAAAATATAATTATCGATATAATTTCGAAAAAAAGATTTTTATTGAAATCAAACACAGTAGGAACCAAATTTAAAAAATTAGATTTTTTTACCAAAAGTAATAAATTTCAGAATAAAAAAAAATAAAATCTCCACTAAATTGTTGAATTTTCAAACCAACAAGATTAATTTTGTACGAAACAGTTGCATTTTTAAACACATTCAAACAGATATGACGTCACTGAGTTATACAACTGAGCACCAATCAGAACACTTTAGCCGCCATGTTACTTTTCAAAATGTTGGTTAAGCAGGTTTCGCGGTCATCGCGATTTTCTACTTGACAGCTGATCCAGCTTCTAAACTAACCTATAAACGCCTAAAACCAGAAATCGAAAATAAAAGCCGAATCAAGCAAAAATCAAAGATATAAACAAAGAATGGCTTTGAAAATCAGCGAATTTTCTAAAAAAGGTAGATTATTAGCTAAGAAGTGTTTTGTATCTGGATGTTCTTTTAGTGATTCCACTTAATCTTATTGTTTTCCCTGACATCAAATGCAAAAGTGTTAGGTTATGGTCGTAATACGTAAATTGAGTTACCAGAATTCCGAGAGAATATCTTAATTTTTGCTTTGTAATTATTGTAGATTGTTACTTGATAATAATACATGAAAGCCATTTAGAGACGTTTATACATTAAAATAAATGTTTATAAATCATTATTAGTAAAGAAAAGAATGTGCATAATTTAGGTAATTTGAATTTTCCCGCGAAGAATGACGTCACGCAGATGTAGCCAATCTATGCGTTTGGTGAAAAATGCCGCGACAGTCTCCAAATTCAAAATTTATGAAGAAAAAAACATGTTTCTTATTCAACAAAAAATTATTTTTTTTAAAAAATAAGTTAATGAGATACTAAAGAATCAAAATATATTTTAAACTCATTTCATAGAAAAAATACAAAGTAACTTTAAAGAAACTAAAAATAAAATTCCAATTAATTGCAAAAATCGTAACTAAGTTTGGTTACAAGTGACTTTTTACAATAGTAACGAATTTCTGAAATTCCCAAGAATTTATGTTGAGTAATTGCAGTTTTTTAAATTATTCAGTTGTTACAGAACAGGTTATTCCAGAAAGTCAGGAAATTTTAGGGGAAACCTGATAGTATTAGGGAATTTTTGGAAAAATAAAATTAAAGTTGATTTTATTATTATGGTTAAAAATCGCAACTATATGCTTGAAAATTAATCTCGCTTGGTCGAGGAATCAAACTATTTTGTTGAAAATTAAACGTTTTTGCTTAAATTCAACTATTTGTGGTATAAAATTAAAATCATTTTTCGTTAAAATATCACGTTTTTCGCTGAGAATTTATTCTTTTTGGTAGAAAATTGAACTACTTAGTTGGAAGTGGAAGTACTTTGTTAAAAATTTATTTATAATTGATCATTTTACTTCAGAAATTTTTTTTTTTCAAAATTTAATTATTTCCTTGAAAATATGTTTCATTTTTGGTTCAAAATCCAAATGCTTAGTTTAAGACTCCTGTTTTTTATTGAAAATTTGAATTTTTGGGAGAATATTTAAGCCTTTTAGTGACAAATTCCTCTTTTTGGTTAAAAATTTCTTTGAAAAATGAAATATTTGGTTTTAAATTCTTTAAATTTTTTTTTTAATTCATCTAATTTGGTAGAAACTTTATTTTATTGGTTGAAAAATATACTATTTTGTTCAAACTTTACTTTATTTTATTCAGAATTAAGTTTTTTACTTATAATTTAATTATCCTATTTTCAGTTGAAAATTGATCCGTGTTAGGTGAAAATTCAACTATTTGTTGAAAATACATCTTTTTTTGGTAAAATAGTACTCTCATTAACTTAAAGCTTTATATTTCTTATGAAATATTTATTTCTGTGGTTGAAAAGTGAACTATTGTGTTTAAAATTTCTTTCTTGTTTGGCTAAAAATTTATTTTACTAACTGAATATTTAAGTATTTTATTTTAGGTAGAAAATTGATCTTTTTATTTGAATATTCATTTTAATTATTCAATTTTTTGTGAAAAATTTACCTTTTTTAGATAGAAATGTAATCTTATTGGTTAAAAAACATTTCCTGTTTTGTAGAAAATGTAACTCTTCGGCTTTTTGTTAAGAATTTATTTCTTTGGTTTGAACAAAAATATTTAGTTCGATTTTCGGTTCTTTAATTTTTTAACTGAATTAATTAATTTTTTCAACTGAAGTTGTGACTATCCCATTTTTGCTTGAAAATTAATATTTTTAATTGAAAATAAATTAATTTTTCTGAAAACTTTTTTTGTTGTTTAAAATTTACTTTTCTAACTGCAAATTCAACTATTCTAGTTTTGTTTGTAAATTGATCTTTTTTAGTTGAAAATGTATATATTTTATTGTAACTGTATCTTTTTGGCTAAAAAATTCATCTTTTGGGTTTAAAATTTACTTATTTTGTTGAGAATTTATTATTTGTCTGAAAATGATTGTTTTAACTAAACATTCAATTCCTATATTTTTAAATAAAAAAAATCTTTTAATCAAAAAATTACTGTGTTGAAAATTCATTTTTTTAATATTTATTTTTAAAACATTTTAACTATTTTAATTTTGGTTGGAAATGGATCTTTAATTAAATGAAAATAAAGTGGATCTTTAAATAAATAATACAAATAGAAAATACGTTTTTTCAAATCCAAATTCAAAATGCTTAATTAAATTAAATTTGTAGCTCATTACATTCTCAAAGCACATACAGATCAAGCATATTCTCAAGCATATTATCATGCTCATGAGAATGCTCTTTCCAATTTGAAGGGATACATTTTCCCGTGAAATTTAAAGAATGTAATTATTTTCAATAGAAATATAAAATACGTTTTTTTCAAATCCAAATTCAAAATGTTTAATTAAATTAAATTTGTATTCTACTACATTCACAATGCACATAAAGGTCGAGCATATTCTCAAGCATATTATCATGCTCAAGAGAATGCTCTTTCGAATTTGATGCGATACATTTTCCCGCGAAATTTAAATAATGTAATTATTATTAATAAATATAGAAAATACGATTTTTCAAATCGAAATTCGAAATGCGTAATTAAATTAAATTTGTAGATCATTACATTCTCAAAGCACATGAAGGTCGAGCATATTCTCAAGCATCTTATCATGCTCATGAGAATTTCTCCAAACACTTAAACACTGAAAAAGCTGGCGTTTCTATTAGAAACAATTTTTAGTTCCAAAGGAGCCGCAACAAAAAGGAACCTCTCTTGCTTGAAAGGAATCCAAAATGATAAATATAAAATAAATATAATATATAATGATAAAACTAAAATCATAAACATTAGTCATCCTTGAAAGGAAGATATCGCACATGAAATATACCAGTTTTTAAGGTTATCTTGAAATTCTGTGTTTTGCATTGCACATGAGCCAAAAACTGCGGGAATATTTAAAATCATATAATATACACTTGCAATATTAGACTAATATTCAATTTTTTAAGAAGCTAGGTATTTTCATCACTCAATTTAATTTGTTTTAAAAAAGAATAAAAAAAGTTTGCTAATATTTATCTGTAAGACTACTCATAGTACTTATTGATTTTAAATAGGCCCGCGCTTTTCGGAACATGCGCAGTTAAAAACTTCTGCCCTCGCCGATAGCCATCTGTTGGAGATCAACGAATTAAAAAAGAACCCTTTATAAGTGTTGATAAGTGTCTTCCTTTAAAGCCTAAGTTCTAAATGACACCCACTTTTACTTGAGCCGCAACATTAATAAAATCCCCAGTTTTTTCTGGGAACTTTTAAGAATACTATTGCTGATGCCGTTGCATGTTGAACAAAATTGAAAAAAATTTCTCACCTATTGGAGATTTCACTTTTAAATTTATCATCATCGAAAACAGCTGCACATTTGAGAGCCACTTTACAGCTTCTTCCGGTCCAGCCATAAAAGCAACTGCATGCTTTTTCCTCCGGAAGACATAATCCGTGGTCACATTCAGTGCCACATACACTAACACAAGTGTTATTGTTATCAGTGCCATTATTCATGACGTAGTTATCATGGCACTTACACTTCTGTGGCGATATGCACTCCCCATTAACACAACCTTGGTCACACACAGGCAGACAAATAGTCGAATTTTCATCTGACAATCCATAGCCATCCTCACAAACACATTCTCGATTTTTCCCTGTACAAGATCCGTGGATACATTTGCATTCCGGAACACATCCATCAATATCTTTTTCGAAACCTTCGTTGCAAGTACATTCATCTGGGGCAGTGCAAAGGCCGTTTTCACAAGTGCTGTTGCAGACTGGTTCACATCGATTTGTGATGTTGCTTTTATCGTATCCTTTGAAACAGGTACAATATTCGGGAGCTGAACATTCCTAAAAATGTAGTGTGTAATTTCAATCTCTAAATCTGAATTATAAGGAATTTTACTAACACAATGGGGATGTTGCATGAAATGAGAAAAACACACAGTAAACACCAGGAATATATTTTATCTATAAATTGGATAAAACGCTGCAGCATATTTATCTGACGAAAGATAAAATTTGTCTGACGAAAATATTTATTTGATATATGTGATATATCAAACGACTGCATTTAGGTTCACTGAAAAAATTTCCTCCATAAATTTAAAAATCCTTTTCTTTTAAATTGTTGAAATTCGGATTCTACGTTAAAGTTTTCATTATAAACTTACGGAGTAATGGCAATACTTTTTCTTGAAGCGTTAAAACCTTCGAAAAATAAAATACCCGTTATTTGCATGGGCCGAAGGAGGCTTTAAGGACATGTGATACTTACAGTGTCCCAGGCTTTTTTTCCACAAAAATTAAAATTTTTAAAAACTGAATTCGGAGATGTTGTAAAATATTATAACGGACGTCTCCGGACTCTTTTTTGAGGGATAATAACAACAAAATTTATTGTGCTAAATAAAAATTTTATGCATATGTATTATTTTGAGGTTACGTCGTTTTTCATCTTTGCCTTTCCGATAATCTGGAAATTATTTATGAAATAAAGTTTTTTGATTGCCTGCAAAAAGGGCTAGTTCCGGGAGATTAGTTACTATGTTTATTTGCAAGTGCAAAGTTTTCGGCCAAAAATATTGTGTACTTTGGAAGTAACGCACAGGAGAATTGTAACATACATAACCTCCAAATGTACACACGTTGTTAGCAATATCAAAAAATTTTTTGAAAAAAACCACAAATAAAGTGTGCGGGGACGTCCGTTAGTATGTTCGCTATCATTTCCCAAATTTTTAAGACAAAATATTGATTATTCTAGAAAAAAAGCCGTCGGAACCTAAGACTGGTAAAATCGATACTAATTCCTAAGCACTATGCAAATTAATCAGATTTTGCTGAATTAAAACTTTTTTTGAATTAAACCAAAAAAAAAAGTGTGTGGGGACGTCCGTTAGCATGGTCGCTATCATGTCCCAAATTTTTAAGACAAAATATTGATTATTAAAGAAAAAAAGCTGTCGGAACCTAAAACTGGTAAAATCGACAATTTTCTAAGTATCACATGTCTTTAAGTGCATCTTCTTTTAGTAGCAGTTAAGCGTTCCGTCGGTAACTTTAAGAATTTCGTCTGGATGCTAGCGCCACGCAGTGGAAACCTGGGACAACAACGCTGCGATTTAACTGAGAGCAGTCAAGCAATGTCCTTGAGATTACGAGACGAGATGTCAGGACTAGAGGTAAATGATTTCTTTAAATTCTCGTTTTTGATATTATTCCTATCGGAGAAGGTTTTAAATTTGTGTAAAATTAGACGCAACATAATCGTTAGTTTCTAATGCAAATTTTAACTTAGAATTCGAATTTCAACAATTTAAAAGTTGATCTTACTGTTTTTTTTTTTAGTTTTTCACGAAGGAACCGAAGGGGGACTCAGTGGGGTCTTTACGGGTACTTTGTAGAGGCTCTTTTCTGTTCCTTCAGTCCGCCAGGGCTCACGGTATTCATTTTTTAAAATCATCTCACTTTATTTGAATGATTTTAACGAAAAAATCATTCACCTACAATTACAGAATACATAGGCTGTATTTTGGTTAGTTTATACTTTATAGTGAACACTCAGTCAAGTGTTCAGTCCTTTGCTTTTATTGAACAACCCTTAAGTTTCCGTCGACCTTGATAAAGACTTCAAAAATTGTAAACAAACACTATAAAATACACACTAACCAAATTGCAGCCTATGTATTCTGTATGTCGAGGTAAATAATTTTTTAATTAAAATAATTTAAATAAAATAAATAAAGTGAAATTTTGTTGGTGAACCTAGTCGCAATCGTCCCAGTGGGCACAAAGTATGGCGACGTCTTTACGATATCGTTACGACATCTTTACGACATCGTTACGACATTTTTACGACATCTTTACGACAACTTTACGACACCCTATGTCCATATCGTAAATAAGTCGCACTATCTGACGATGTCCTTACGATATCGCAAAGACGCCGAAACGACATGGACATATGATGTCGTAAAGATGTCGTAACGATGTCGTAAAGACGTCGCCAAATTTTGTGCCCACTGGGGTTTGACATATCACATATATCAAATAAATATTTTCGTCAGATAATTTTATATTTCATCAGATCAATGTACTGTAGCGTTTTTATCGAATTTAAATATATAATTTATTCCTAGGGTTTACTGTGAAAATTTTTAGAAACTTGAAGCAGTGAATAGCGATTTTCAAAGTTAGTTTTTAAATCTGTCTAATCGAATTTTATGTAACAGTTAATCTAACGATTATTTAATTTGTAAAACTAAAAAGGTAGATTTTTAACCAAAAATGGAATAGTTAAACTTTTATTTTTTTAAAATAATCTTAAATTATAAAAACATTAATTCTTGACCAAATAGCTGTTTTATACAATAGATTATTTAACTTTTAAGACAAAATCACGAATATTTTATACAAAACAGTTGAATTATTAGATCGAAAATATAAAATTTTGATTAAAAAGTTAACTTTATACCAAAGAAGACGAATTTCCAACAAAATATAAGAACTCTCAACGAAAACCTTGAATTGTCAACTAGATTCATGTTTAAAATGAAAAATGAATTTTCAAAAAAATAGTTTAGTTTCAACAAACAGTCAAATTTTTACTTGAAAATAATCATTTTCATCCAAAAAAGGAATGGGTAAATTTTCAATTACTAAAGCAATTTAATCCTAAAAAAGAAGAATTTTTAATAAAATCCAAGAATTCTGGACCAAAAAGTTGAATTTTCGAATAATAAAATTACCAATTTTAAACAAAAAGATTCATTTACTACATTAAAAAAGAATTTTGAACAAGGTTCTAGAACTCTCAACCAAATAGTTGAATTTTCAAAATAAAAAGATGAATTTTTAAACAAAAAGAATAACTTACAACCAAAAAAGATGAATTTTCAATAAAATTTTGCATTCTTAACCATAAAGTTGATATTTAAGAATAAAATTGCTTTAAGTTTGAAGTAAATTGTTCAACTATAAAAACTAGTTATTAAATTTTCAACTAACAAGATGAATTTTAAACGCGAAGATTAATGTACTATTAAAAAACGAATTTTTAATCAAATTTAGGAATTCTCAACCAAAAAGTTCAACTTTGACTAAAAACTGTAAGTTTTGAAACAAAAAGATTAATTTTCTACCGAAAAGGAGCATTTTCAATAAATTTCAAGAATTATTAACTAAAAAGTTAAATTTAAAAAAAATAAAGAAATTTTTTTAAAAGTAGTTAAACTTTAAAATCTAGTTGTTTAAATTGCAACTGAAAAGATGATTTTTTAAACAAAAAGTTAAATTTACAATGAAATTTGTTGGTAGTAACAAAATTAAAGAATTCTGTACCAAAAAGTTAAATTTTCAAATAAAAAAGATATGACTTTTAAACAAAAAGATTAAATTACTACAAACAAAAAAAGAATTTTGAACAAAGTTCAAGAATTCTCAACCAATTTGTTTATTTCTCAACTTGAAAAAAAAATTTTGATCAAAAAGATTGATTTAATATACAAAAAGACAAATTCTTAATAAAATTCAAGAATTCTCAACCAAACAGTTGAATTAAAAAAAAATTAATGTTTAATTTTTAAGGAAATAGTTTAACTTTAAATTTTAGACTTCAAATTTGTAACCAAAAAGATTACCTCTTAAACATAAAGATTAACTTTCCACAGAATTTTTTTGTAATAAGATTAAAGAATTATGTAACAAAAAGTTGAAATTACAAATAAAAAAGATACGAATTTTAAACAAAAAGATTAATGTACTGCGTAAAAAAAGAATTTTTAGCAAAGTTCAAGAACTTTTAACCTAATAGTTGAATTTTCAAAATAAAATAATGCATTTTTAAACATAAAGATTAAAATGTAATATTTTAGTTTTGAAAAGAGAACTGGAATCCTTTCTGAATGAAAATTACCTATTAAAAAAATGTTTTTTCTACATGAAAAATTCATCTGTTTTAAAAGAAATATTATGTTTCTAGATGAAATTTCAACCTTCAAACAAAAAAAGTGGTCGTTTTTTATAAAAAATTCTGCTGTTTTAGTAAAAACTTTATCTTCCCCCGATAAAAATGCTACTATTTGCTGAGAATTCAACTATTTTGTTAAAAATAAATCCTTTTTGTTTGAAAAAATTGTCTTTCTATTGAAAATTCTATTTTCTCATAGAAACTTTTTTTATTCGTATATTCATCTTGAAAAGTTAACTGGAATTTTTTCGCATGGAAACTAAACTATTTTTTTAATTTATTTAAAAGAAATGAAAGTTCATATGTTTTAAGAGAAATTTACGCTTTTTTTAATGAAAATGCAACTCTTTGGTAGAGAATAAAAAAATTTGGTTACAATTTTAAGCTTTTGGTTAAAAATTTCTCTTTTTGGATTGAAAATTCAATTTTTTCATAGAAATTGATTTGTTGTTAAAAAATTCATATTCTGACCGTGAAAAGTCAATTGAAATCTTTTTTAACAGAAAATTCAACTACTTAAAAAAAAAGAATCTTTTTGATTTAAAAATTCATCTGTTTCAGTATAAATTTAATTTCTTTGATGATAACTAAACCCCTCCTTCATATATTCTTCCCCTGATCCATCTTCCCCTAGAATCTTAACCATATTTTCTTCCAGCTTCCTTTATCTTCCATTCCTCTTCTACATCCTTCCCATACCTGTTCCCATGTTTCCTCCTCCCATTCACATATTCTACACTTTCTGTTCTCTTCTTTTTCCCAGTCCATCCCCTCCCTTACCTCGGTTCCCACTAAATCTTGCTATTCTGGCCCACCTTCTCTCTCCCCATCCCTTTTCTAAATACTCAAATTTCCATTCCTTCTTTCCCTCTCTAATACTTATCTTATCCCTTTGTGTTTCTTCTCTCACCATATATCCTGGCGTCCTCCAGTCTGCTCCTAGTGTCCACCTTATATACTTTTTTTGTAAACTCTCAATATCTTTCCTTTCTTTCCATTCCCATATCTCTGCTACATAACCTAATACCGGCCATACCAGCGTATCAAATAACCACACCCTCCTCCAATTTTTTTTAAGCTTCTTTTTTCTATTCCCCATATCTGTTTCATTAGCCGTGCTGCTTTTTTATCCTTTCTCTTATATGAGCTGTATTGTCTCTATTCGTTTCCAAGATATATCCCAAATATTTATACTCTTTGACTTCTTCTAACTTTATTCCTTTCCACCTTCCTATCCATTCTTTCTTTCTCTCCCCTCATTTTCTAAACCTCATTATCTTTGTCTTTTCTACATTTACATTCCGCTTTTTCCCATCTACGTATTTCTCTAATCCTGTAATTAATCCTGCCATCCCTTCTCCATCCTCTGTTATCAACACTATGTCGTCTGCGTATGCCAGTTTACATATCTTTTCCTTCCCTATCCAAACTTCTCCCCAACCCTTTCTCCTCATTTCTTCTTCCAAGTCTGATATTAATAAATTAAATAAAAGTGGGCTCAGAGGACACCCTTGTCTCACATCTCTCACCAACCAGAAACTATCTCCTACTTGCTCTCCTACTTTTACTCTGCGTCTTGCCTCTCTAAACATTTCTGATACTCTCTTTATTAATCCCCTTCTTATCCCCCTTTTTATCATAACTTTTTCTATTTCTACTCGGTCTAATGAGTCAAACGCCGCCTTTAAGTCCACGAACATTGCTATCATTGCCCCTTTTTCCCTTTTAATTCTCTTATTTACTTGATAGCTCAGAACATATATGTTGCGCATTACCCCCATTCCTTGTCTAAACCCTGTCTGATTCGGCGACTCAATCTTTTTTTCTTCAACTTCTATCTTCAATCTCTCCGACAAAATAGTTACATATACTTTATACAGTGTTGGCATCAACGTTACTTCCCTATAATATTTAACCTCCTCTCCCTTTCCTTTTTTTACTATTGGTATAACTACTCCTTCTTTCTATAACTCTGGCCACCCCTCTCCTCTCCATACTCTATTACACATTATATATGCCCATTCCTCTAGTTCCTCCCCTTCATATTTCCACACTTCATTTAGAATCTCATTTATACCAGGTGCGTTTCCATCCTTCATAATTCCTAAAACTTCAACTATTTCTTCCCTTGAAATTTCCTCTTCCTCGTCTCTTTCTCTACCATATTTTCCTCCCTTCACAACTTTTCTCTCTACTCCTCCTAGCAAATCCAAAAAATATTTCTTCCATTCTATCATTCCAATATCTTGGTTTACTCTTTTTCTTCTTTTTCTTTCTCTATTTACTACCTTCCATACCTCTTCTTCCGTCCTAGCCTTCTCCGCCTCTTCTTTAAACCTTTTATTCTCTTCCTCTTTCTTTTGATAACACAATTCAGTATACTCTTTCTTTTTTTCCTACATTCTTCCCCATTACTTTTTTCTTTTCTCCACTTTCTTAATTCCTTTCTGACCTCCTTTTTTTTCTCTTTGCAGTCCTCATCCCCGTCACTTCTATTCCCCCCTTTACTAACTTCATTATTGTTTGTGCACTCTAATCCTATTTTTATTTCTCCTATCATTTTTTCCATCTCCTCGTCCACATTTCCCTCTCCCATTTTGATATTTATTATTTTTTCTCTAAACTGTTCTTTTCCTTCCCTTGACCAATCCCCTTTTGCTACACTTTTTACATTTGTTCCCCTTTTACTCATATTGCTATTCCTTTTTTGTCACTCTAGTGTCACTATTAAGGGAAAGTGATCCGAATCAACATATTCACCTACCTCTAGTTTCTTAACCTTCTCTCTTACCTCATCATCCATTATCACATAATAAATTACCGTTCCCCTTTCACTTTCTGAGCGTGTATATTCTTCTTTTTCATCCCCTTCTATATTGCTGTTTAAGATATACCATCCCAACTCTTCCAAGCTCTTCAAAAACTTTTTTCCCTCCCCATTTAGTACCATATCTTTAGATTTTCTTCCTCTCTCTTCTCACCATTCTCTTCCTCCTCTGTCTCCTGTTCTCGTATTGAAATCCCCACCTATTATCATCCTAATCTCTTCTTTATTTTCTTCAATCATTTCTTTAATCTCCTTTGCTTTTTCCTGCATATCACCGTTCACACAATTCCCCACTACCTTCCACTTGTCTCCTCCCACCATTGCCTTTTCTACTGTTACTCCTTCTTTTTGTTCATTCCTGTCTGGTACCCCGTCTCGTCTTTCTTTGTCGCTACCCAATCCTACTACTACCAATCCGTCAACTCAGTCCTCCCACCCTGTCACAAATCTCCAAACAAACTTCCACACAAATCTGTCTCAATCCTCTAAAATATCTACCTCTCCTTTGCAATCTCACAATCCCTCAATGAATCACTGACATCCACACCCACTTCCATAATCCACTCACCTCAAATCTCACCACAATATCAGAAAAACTCAGCATCAACAATTCCCACTACTTTACACTTTCATGCCGGAAACGGAAGTCCTGAATCAGTTTGTTAAGAAATCTTTTTTGTTATTGCAGATTTATATTTTTAGTTGAAAATTCATCTCTTTGGTTAATTTTAAAAAATCTTTTTTATTAAAAGCTTTCAAATCATTTGCAGATTTATTCGCTCCACAATGAGTGAGATATACAAAGAAAGAGTTCATTTGTATCATAGATTCTTCTTCATGGCTTACGGTCCACGTAGATTAATATAAACTTGAGCCAAAAACCATTTTTTCGAACTTAAAGTTTATTTAATTAAAAAACTCCTTCCAATGCTTGACGTTTCGGTACAATTCGTAACTTTTTCAAAAAGATATCTATGATGCAACATTCATAATATAATCTAGATGCGCAATGTACAGTTTTGAAGAAAATTTAGTCTGAATGAGCACGCTGCAATATTGGGCTCTTTAATTAGAGCTTTCGTACAGAATGGAGGTTGTTGATTTATTTGCAAAAGCTGAAAAATCAGCACCGCTCTTCGATCAGAGTATAAAAAACAACTCCACAATATATGATCAATATCCTAAAAAATGAATGAACATGAACAGCTGGGAGCATTTATTATAGATACTCTTGTAAGAGAGGCATTAAGATTGGAATGATCCGCTCACAGTCCGTTGATTGTGACAATTAGATCACGCGAAAGGTTTTTTTTTATAGGACCACAGCCTTTCACAACCTCTGTAGTAAATATTAAAATACATTTTTCCCTTGTTGGGTTCTGTATTTATTAATTACATTTTTGTATTTGTCTTCATGCTAAGTTTGAAGTACTCTTTCAAATTTGTAAATGGCAGCTTCGATACCTGTTATCGCTACGTAAGCAGGAATCCAATATATTTGGATGTCACCCATTTCACTTTTGCGTTGCTGATATTCAAACTATTTGAGCTTAATTTCGTACAGGTAAGGATGTGTATTACTATTGTAGAGAGTATTTTTCTGGCTTTTAGAACACTCAGCGAGTCACGTATAACGACATTGCAGGCATTGGTGTTGTTAAGAGCTAGGTCAAGTACATCTACTGCGATACATTCCGCTGTAAAGACTGATGTTTTTTTCAGACTCCTTTTAAACACGATACTTTTTTTTAAGATTGTCGCACGCCGAACCTGTTGTTGTTACCTAAGCAAACTTTTCCAATACGTGTTTCAGACACTCTTCTTTTTTCTTTTGCTATTTCTTGTTTGAGCATAGTGCTTTTTGACAGTATGGTTTATACATGAGCTTTCTTTCGATAAGAATTTTGATACATAAATATTGCACAGAAATTAACCCTTTCGAAAATTGACGGCAGTTTGGATTCGGCAAGGAGTATTTTCGTCGGAGTCGTTTTACGAAATCCGAGCGCTATTCTTATTGTATTGTATTGTATACCTTCTAATTCTTTCTGCTGATCCTTGCGCTTTGGATAGTATACATAGATTGCGTAGTCTATTAAAGATCTTACACAGCACTTGTAAGGGGTGAGAAGAGTAGTGAAATCTGCTTCCCACCAGATTCCTTGTAAGTATTTAATTATGTTAGATGCTCGAGCACATCGTGAGTTTACTTTTTTTAGTTTTGAGTCAAATGAGAGCTTGTAACCCAAAATTATTCCAAGGAACCTGGTGAATTCACTGGATTTAATATGTATTTAAATCATCTATTTTAATTACAGTTTCTCCAGGTTTAATTTCTCTGTTACTAAAATGTATAAAGAATATTTTTTCGGGTGCAAGAAAAAGGTCTATCGTAGCAAGATCTTTTAAAACTTGAATTAGGTCTTTTTGCAGTGAGGATAAATTACTAGAGTGTTAGTTTTGTTACAGTTTCAATCTATATGGTGAGCGTTAAAACCGCCAACATTATAAAATTATTTTCGTTCTTGAAATTATTAAAAACTTCATCCCACTGTTCGAGGGAAAAGACGATGTCTGCGGTTCTATAACAGACAATTAGACTAACATCTGGGTTAACATTATTGCTTTTAATTCCGCAAATTTCAAATGCTTTTAGGAACGTCGATATTTTTGTTTTCGCGATAAGCTGAACTAGGGCGAATTAATAGTAAAATACCTCCTCCAGTTGAATACGTTTTGTCTAACTTGTAGTTCACAAATCCTGAAAAGTTTATGTTTCTGATGTTTGGATGTAGTCAGCTTTCGACGCACACGATGATGTAAATATCGATAAGAGCTATATGCATCTCTTCTTTACGTTTCAGAAAATTTCTTGCATTTCAATACAAAATCTTCTGTTGCTTTGTTATTGTAGGGGTAGAGTTCATTTTGGAGAATGTAAAGTTTCCAAACTGCTGAATTCTTGTTCGTTTTTTGAGCTAGGATCATCAACCGTGTCGGCTGATGTCGAGTTGCGGCGCGGTCAGGAAAACACAGCGGGTGGTGCCCTGCTCCTCCATGCTACTACCTTCTCCGCTTCTCTTCTTTCGCCGTAAAACGATCAACACATCTATCATGAATTTTCCTTCACACTTTACCCAGGCTTAGGACTGGCAGCAAAATGTGAAAAAAATTTTTATGCATGCGTGTTTAAAAATTGACGGGAAATATCTATTGTCAACAATATAATACTAGAATATAAATAAACTAATCCAATTAATTTGGTTGAATACTATTTAATTATTATTATGTATGAACTCTAGCTGAGAAATTAATTAGTTTAGTTTATTTAAATTCTAGTATTATATTGTTGACAATATTAAGTTGACGAGAAGCGGAGAAGGTAGTAGCATGGAGGGGGAAGGCAGCACCCGCTGTGTATTCTGACCGCGCCGCAACTCGACATCAGTCGTGTCGAGCAGTGATCCCAGATCTGAAACGAGATGCGGTCCAATGCTATGACAGGGCTATGCCGTGTGAATGTAGTAGGAGATGCTGTAAACGACTGAGTTGCGCGCGCAACCCATTTCTCCTCTTCTGAATTTGAAAACTCGAAGATGCACGATTGCCGGTCAGGGCACTTCGTCGATTCTATTTATATATCTATCTGCTAACAGCTAACTGCTTTGAAATAAATTCAGGAGATTGGGATTTTAATATTTCCAGATTTCGATGCTGAGGATTCTCATGATTTGAATAGATCGCGCGCTTCTTGATATGCGTATATTTTGAGGTTATGTTATTTCATGTATAAAATATAAAGTATATAAATATTAATACTATTATATATATAAATATATACGTATATTAATAATGATAATATTATAATTATGTTATATTATAATAGTCTATTTTTTTATTTGAAGGTTCATCTCTTTCGTTGAAAATACATTTTTGAAACTGAGAATCAATCAATACCATTTTTGGTTAAAAAATCATGTATTTTGTTAAAAGGTCGTCCTTCTTTGTAGAAATTAAATTGTTTTATGGAAAATTTAAACTTTTTGATTAAAACTTACATTTTTCGGTTGAATTATGAACTATAAATATGTTTTGGTTGTAAAGTCGTTCTGTTGTAAATGCAAATATATTTCTAAAAATTAAAATTATAAGTTTTGGGTGGAAATACACTTTTTGTTTTTAAAATTAAATAATTTCGTTGAAAGTTCATGTATTTTGTTGGAAATTGACCTTATTTAGTAGAAATTTAATCCTATTGGTTAAAAATTTTATCATTTTTGGTCAAAAATGCAATTGTTGGGTTAAAATATCAACTGTACATCTTCTTGGGTTTGAAAGTCGATTATTTCACTAAGAGTTGAACTACTTTGTCAAAAAAAAATACGTTTTTTTAACAAGGTTTTTAAATTATGATTGAAAATTTAACTATTTGGTTGAAAGTTTAACTCTTTCATTGAAAACTCATATTTTTTGCTTAAAAATTAAATAATTTCTTTAAAAATTCATGTATTTTGTTTAAGATTTGTCTTTTTTTGTAGATTATCAATTTTCTTGGTCGAAAATTCATCTGATTGGTCGAAAATTTAACAACTTTGTTTAAAATTAATTTTTTCTTTAAAAAATTATTTATCTTTATCTGAAAATGTAACTATTATATGATTGATTAAGAATTAATCGTTTATATTGGTTAAGTTGGAAAATCGTTTTTTTTGTATAGAACATTTATCTTCTTGGTCAAAAATTCACATTTTCTCTTGAAAATTTAACAATTTTGTTGAAAATTCGTTTTTTTGTCTTGTTCAATTCAATTTTTTAGCACAGTTTTTATCTGGAAATTGTACTATTCCAT
>NC_046660.1:20044059-20052025 GCF_010883055.1 Belonocnema kinseyi
GGACCACTGACAAAAATTCCGAAAGGGATGAATGAAAAATCCCAAAAAATGAAATCTCCGGCACCTGAATAATAATTTTATAAAAATTGTATTAAAAAATACCTTAAAAACACGTGTGCAGACCACAAAAATAAAAACTAAATAATATTAAAGAACTATATATAGACAATATATAGAATGAAAATTATAATTAATAATTTTAGAGTTAGTGGAAAATATATGAAACCGTAATATAAATTACTCATCGAATTATATTTGTGGTATTTATTATAACAACCAAGTTTTGCAATTTACTTTCAATCCAAATGGTTCTTGTCCAAGCTAAGTTTACCATCAGTGCGCCTCGAAGGTGTGCCGAGAGTTGCTTACAGCGCTCCAAGTGGCTCCTGGTAAACTATATCGATGGGTGCTTTCTACGGTGAGCGGTGGGTAGAGGGGAAGTGACTTTTTTCGCCGGACGCGCCGTCTATATTTATGGCGGGCAACTAAGCCCGCACCGCATCTACGTTTATAATATCTTTGCCTCTACGCCACGTAAGTATGCTTCTTACTTACGTATAGTTCAAAATTTCCCGATCGTGGCGTGCCAACCGCATTTAAAAAACATATAGCCGCCGATGAGAATGCGAGTCAAATGTAAATAAATAATGATTGAACAATTAATAGTTTGTGAATAAAGGCAAGGATGTTAAAATTAAAAATCTCTGTATAAAAGCGAAAGTTTCCAATATGTGTGGTAATTTGATATTTTCATAAAAATACTATCTACCTCTTCCATGGTGAATAATTTTGTATTCCACAAACATTTCACAAAATCCTGTCTGATTATTAATGATTTATTTCTTCAAGCGACCTGTCAAAACAAAACAATGGAGGCGGCCATATTTTTTTAAGTGCGGCTGGCACGCCACGCTCGGAAAGTTTTGAACTATACGTAAGTATAGTTCAATTAATTTCAATTCCGTGAAAGGCCAATCGCTGCGCTCCCTAGCGCACTACGGCCGAACCACGGCTCAAGGCGGCAAGATTCAAATCTTCAAATAATAAATTAAATCTTTTAGTGTTAAATCTTGTAACCATGAAACATGATTTATTATATATACTATCATCAGTGTTAAACAACTTTAGATTATTTTATTCATTTGCAGCGATAATAATGGTTTTTAATAAAAAAATCATTAGACTTCAAAGAAGATAAAGAATTGTTGTACAATTTGAGGTAAAAGTAACGGTTTTTCCTGAAAATATTGATGAGGATTAAAAAAATTATTAAAATTTTCAGGACATTTTTAAGTTATTTTAACATAAATTGTCATCTATGCTATTAATTGATAAAATTGGTTTTTTATTTTTAATTTTTCTTTATTAATTTTTTCCGCCTAGACTTTAGCCAAATTACTTTGAATGGGTAGAAATAATTTTAAAATATCGAAAAATGCCTCATAATTTCGTTCGGATTTCTGTGGAATACAAAACATTCTGTCCTTATAAGGAATGAAAAAGCTACATCATACGTTCAAATTATAACTTTAAGTATTGTGATTGCGAGATAACTTTTCGCACTTTATTTATACATTCTGTTTAAAAAGTTAATAGCTAATCAGTCGAGAATGTTTAGATGATAATTGGACTAGATAGATCTAGAAAGCCAGGAATTCGAACGAAATTAAGGGTATTTTTCGATATTTTACCAATTTTTCATTATTTTCAAAATAACTTGGGTTAAAACTAACCTAAGTGCGGCAAAGTATGTAAAATATTGGAGGCAAAGTGTCAGAATTGTGTTTTTTTTTTATTAATTTTATTTTTGTATTTTTCTTTATTAATTTTTAAACGTAGTTTTTAGCCAAGTGATTTTGAGCGTATAGAAATAATTTAATAGAACTTCCCACGAGGCAAAAAATTGGAGAACGTCCTTACGACATCTTTACGATGTTGTGATTACGACGTATGTCCGTTTCGTAAAGTTATCTTTAAATATCTCTAACATATTTTAATGAGAGAGAGGGAGAGAGAGAGAGAGATAATGCTTAGAACTCAGTGCACGTGCTCTTAATGTGTTTCAATATTCAATAACTTTTTCAATTCAATAACTAACATGATTTTAAACTCAAACTAACTAATTAAACAAATTAATTTGTTTAAATAGCGCAAAATAACTCAATTCAATAACTCTATGATCTTCGATAAAGAAAATATATTTTTGTTTATATTTATAGAATTTCATTATTAAAAAAAGTATTAATTCTTTCATAAATGTTTATCTGTGTTCTAATAAAAAATATTAATATTCTTCAATTATAATTACAAAACTGCGTTGCTTCTTTTTAAATAAATTTTTTTTAGAAAAGAATAGACGGTAGTACAATTCTTTCTTCCCGTTATTAATTTTGAAACTAGCTATTTTCTTATTTTATTTAAGGAATCTAATGTAATAGTTTTCCACAGAAGGTCGAAGTAACATTCCGACGGCACAATAAAGAAAATAAATTTAATAATAATAATAATAATAATAATAATAATAATATAGACAATAATAAAAATCGTCTGTGATTTCTTATTAGTGCTAGAACATGAACGCTAGAACTTTAGTGCTAGAACTGTTAAGTAACAGATCTCAATTTTTGTTTCTGATTTGTTCTTAATCACATTTGTAACAGGATTCTAGAACTTCAATATACATTATTACAGCATCGTTCTAGAAGAAGCTTGAATGAAATGTTACAGAACGTCTGTGATTGGTCAGTTCTCAAACAATTACGTAACAACTGTTCTGGAACAGTTATTAATCTTTGTCCCTGAATTGTTTTAGAACACACTTGTATCATGGTTCTAGAACTTTGATATAACACTATTACGGCACAGTTCTAGAACAAACTTTGAACAAATGTTACAGCACGTCTGTGATTGTTCAGTTCGAAAACAATTACGTAACAAGTGTTCTGGAACAGTTATTATTTTTTGTTCCTAATTCGTTCTAGAACATACTTGTAACAGTGTTCTAGAACTTCGATATAACACTATTACGGCACAGTTCTAGAAGAAACTTAAAACAAATATTATAGAACGTCTGTGATCAATTTGTTCTAGAACAATTCCATAGAAACTGTTACAGAACAGTGCTGTCACGTAGTTCAAGAACAGTTTTGTAACAATTTTGTCACAGTGTTCTAGAATACTGTTACCTTCTTGTTCTAGAACCGTTCTGTCACCATCTTGTAACAACTGTTATAGAACAGTTCCCTTTTTGATTTGGAACAATTACAGAACGTGTTTTCTGGGCACTGCTTTTCAAAATATTTGACTTTCTGCATTAAAAGCTTTACTTTTATTTTAAAAAAAAACTGAGTTGAAAAAATTAGTTTTTAACCTAACTGATAAGTCGACTAAAATTATGAATCTTAACTGGAATAATTTAATTTTATGCCTACGAAAAGATATACAGTTTTATCTGGCACGTTGCATTTTACGGGCGCCAAATCGCTTTTTTCAATTAAAAAAATACAACAAAAAAAATGAATATTAGTCGAAAAAATAGCTTTGCTGCCCCCAAGTAGAATTGTCTTTAGACTATGTGATAAAAATATTACATTTTACAGTGCATTTTTGTAGAAGTATTATGGATTTGGCTAAAACCCAGTCGTTTATAAAGCCTTAAATATTTAATCCCGTGCAGAAATTTCGATCTTGCCCCGATCAGGACCAGACCAGGCCATGTTGGACCCAGATCGGTACACGATCAGTCTTATTATAATCCATTCATGAATATCACGAATGGAGATTTAATACAGGTAAACTCGAAAATATCGAATGGTCCTCTCCTTTTGAAGACCGCTTTAATATTTTAAATTCCTAATGAAGGTATTTTAAGGACATGTGACACAGCTAAATACCTATATTACCGACCTCACTTTTTCCGTTCACTGAATGTTTTTTCGATCCTAAGAACTTTTTTGTAAATATAATATCGAGCTGAAACTTTGGGAAATGTATTAGAGCACAATAAAGTACGTTTAGATACTGCATTTTTGTAGGAACTTCTCTGAAAATTATTTCATCTTTTTTCTGAACCTCAACATTTTTTGAACGTTCGAACTTTTTTTTATACATAAAATATCGGTCTCAAACTTTGAGAAATGCAAGAGCCGAAATAAAACTACGTTTAAGTACAAAGCTTAATAATAATAGATGTAAAAAAAATATGTTTCAACAATCAATTCGAACGGCATCAGCCGGTAACGTTGTACACGAAAATACGAACTCTCTAGAGCCTCGTCTAGTGGCCGCCAGATTTCGTTTTTTCGTGTACGACGTTACCGGCTGATGCCGTTGGAATTGATTGTTGAAATATATTTTTTTACATATTTTATTATTAAGCTTTGTACTTAAACGTAGTTTTCTTTCGGCTCTTGCATTTCTCAAAGTTTCAGACCGATATTTTATGTATAAAAAAAGTGCGAACGTTCAAAAAATGTTGAGGTTTAGAAAAAAGATGAAATAATTTTCAGTGAAGTTCTTACAAAACTGCAGTACCTAAACGTACTTTATTGTACTCTAATAAATATTCTAAAGTTTCAGCTCGATATTTTATTTACAAAAAAAGTTCTTAGGTTCAAAAAAACATTCAGTGAACCGAAAAAGTGAGGTCGGTAATATAGGTATTTAGCTGTGTCACATGCCTTTAAGTTAAAACTTGAGTAGTACAGACACATTAAGAAGATGTTTCAGACTGCAAAATTTAATTATACTTTTTAGTAACGTAAGATTATTCTAGATGGTATTAATTTCGAAGAAAAGGTTTTGATTTTTATTTAAAAAATTTTTAATTACCATAAATATTATATTTAACAATTTTCATTTCTTACAAAAAATTTTCTATAAAACTTTTTAGCGAATTAGAAAAATGCACGATCCTAATAATTAATAGCTGATTTTTTGGAAAAAAATTCGAATGTTTAAAAAAATCAGTTTTCACTTGAAGAACGAAAAATCGTCGGAAAATGACCTATAATTTACCGTTTATTAACATTTTTTTTGTAAACGAATTCAATTTTCTGTCAATTGTATAATTTCTTGAAAAATTCTAGAAGGTGGTTGTAGATGATAGTTCCACCAAAAAAATGAGCTATCATTTATTAGGATCGTTATATTTTTTAAGTTAGCCCAGAAGCAATATAGACGAAACAACTTCTAGAAAGAAATTACAATTTTTGAATTAAATATTTCTGGGTATTTTAAATATTATTTACAGAATATGCATTCAATCAATTTTTATTAGGAACAATTAATCTCGACCTGCTGGAAATTTTTATAAACTGAAATGCCATTGTTTTTAAGGAACAAGAAATAAATTTTTTTTTAGCATATTAGACTTCGCGCGAATAGCAACCAATTAGATTCCGAATGCGACGCATGCGCAGTTGACTAAGTAGCTCTTATTGGAAGCCCTGCACAATTGTTATTTTGATTGTACTACTTGATTCTGAAATTCATGTTATGAAAGTTTGATCTTAATGTATTTTTGTAATGAATTTATTATTAATCCAGAATTAGAGTTTCAAATACGTATTCGATTGTATCACATATTTTATTCTTAAAATCTAAAATTATTAAAATTTCGCGCATACTACAGTCCATTTTTTATCAGAAAACATCAAGCAGCAGTAGTTCTGCGAGCGCATGGAGATGGCGTTTCAGTAGGAAATCGGTCGGTTCCAGGTATGGGCCACAGAGTGCCACCAATCAGGGCCAGATCGGGAAATCCTGTCGGGGCCAGATCGGTAGTACGTTCGAAATGGGCGATTTCTGCACGGGATGCAATATTTCGAGCCTGTCATTGTCAATTTCAGGAAAAACTTACCTCATTTTTGTTACGATGTGGGAAGCAATTTTTGTGTTTTATAAAATGTTAAAAAGGAAAAGCATACTTTTCCCCTACTTGAATTCCTTTAAAAAGGTATAAATGCAATTTATTTATTTTTTGGGTGACAAAACACTTGATTGACAATGTTGATTTATCTGCAATAAATAGATTTGTATTGCACCAAATGTGTGTTCCTGTTCTGAGGGATATGCTTTTAAGGATGAATACGAATACAATTGCGAACCAATTTGCGATACCCCATGTCAAAATGGCAATTGCACAGCACCGCAAATTTGCACTTGTAATGATGGATATAAAATGAATGAAGAGGCAAAATGTGAACCTGTATGTACGCAACCATGTCACAATGGGGTGGGTATAAAAACTTTCAGTAAAACTCGAACAAGTTTAAAACTATACAAAATGAATTATAAAATAGAAAGATAATAATTAGATAATGTAAAAAGGAATCTGCATTATCAGAGGAGATGGAAAACGATCTTTTCAGTCTTTTCAGACTAAACGGAGCTATGAATTAATTTTTCTACATAAAATATTTTTTCTAAAAAAAGATTTCCTTTTGGTCCACTGGGAATCGAACCCAGGTCTACCGATTGCCGGTCGGATGCTCCATCCGCTAAGCTAGAGAGTAGCTTAGTGATTAGACCACCCAACCGGAAACAGGAAAACCTGATTACGATATCTAGTAGCTGAGTGATTAAAGCACCCGACCGGCAATCGGAAGATCTGGGTTCGGTTCCCGGCGGAGTGAAAGTAGAAGATTTTTTTTCAGCAAAAATATTTTAATTTGAAAAATTAATTCATAGCTCCATCTAATCTGAAGAGACGTTAAGAATTTTCTGTGATTTGAGGAGCTAACTTAGATCGATAGTGTTGATTCTCTATTTTCACGGTGGGTGAAAGAGATTTCCACTGATAGATTGTCACCATCTCCTTTGATAGTACAGATCCCTTGCGAAATTGGCGCATGTAGCTTAGTGGTTAGAGCAAACGGCCCGAAATCGGAAGACCTGGTTTCGATTCCCAGCGAAGCGAAAGTAGGTCTTTTTGGAGAAAACTATTTTAATTCAAAAAATTAAATAATAATTTTTTTAAAGGAATGCACAGCTCCTGAATACTGTACTTGCTTCAACGGATATAGTAAAGTCAACCATTCTTCCAATCTATGTGAACCAACATGCAACGCAAATTGCGAAAATGGTCGCTGCACTTCACCAGATGTTTGCACTTGTGATGATGGATACCATATGAATAATGAATCAATTTGTCAACCTGTTTGTATTCAAGAATGCTTCAATGGGGTAAAAAAATCACATAATTAAAATTTTTTATTTGAATCTGCAGTACATTTGCCAATTTCTGACTGTATAAGCCTCAGAGATAAATAATTTTTCAGAAAATACATTTTAGTTAACCTAACTATTTTCAGACACTTTCGCAGTTCCCCTTAAACTATTTAATTATTTTGGAGTATTAAACTAAAACGTACCCATTAAAAAAACTAAAGAAACACTAAAAATAATAATATCAATGACCAAATAATTTAACTTGCAACAAATTAAAATCAGAATCCGCTCATTCGCAAAGGAAAAATCTCGAGATGAACGAGAGTCATGGCGTCATAGCGGCTGAAGCGCGCGTACGCCTGCGCTATACGTTAGACGACATTCCCGTTCGACGCTTTTTTCAAAAGAAATTTATTGGCTGCGCAATTCTCGAAAATTCTAACGTGCATTTTAGCAAAAAAAATTTTAATTTTTAAATTGTTTTAAAAATTGTTTAAATTGTTTAAAAACGTAAAAAATTAATAGCGCTATTCTATTCACAATTTAAATATTAATATTTTTTCTTTAATATTGTATCTATCAAAAAATGAATTTTTATCACAGAAGATAAAAGTAATACTAAAAAAAAATTTCAGGTAAACAAAGGATCGTTCTAAAAAACGAAATAATAAAATTATTATAATTTTATCACATGGTTCTTATAAAATAAAGTTGGATTTTTCTGTTTACAATTTCAATAATTTATAAAAAGTGAAAGAAAAAAATTCTTAAAGTAATTATAAAATTAATAGGACGC
>NC_046660.1:20052125-20055471 GCF_010883055.1 Belonocnema kinseyi
CGCGCAACTCAGTCGTTTACAGCGTCTCCTACTATATTCACACGGACATAGCCCTGTCATAGTATTGGACCGCATCTCGTTTCAGATCTGGGATCACTGGTGTCGAGGGTCCCAAGCCTTTTATTAATTTAAGTAATGCGAACTTTTAGTTTGCGATATACGAGGTGAAGGTAAGCATTTCTGAGCATGGGGATTAGGCTCGATGTGTCAGATGGGTATTTCAGAGCTACCTCTGGTATGTTCAGGCTTCCGTAGGACTCTCTGAGAGAGAATGCTAATCCTTCAAAATCAAGCGGATATTCATTAACAGTTATTAAGAAGAAATTCTTGCCTGGAGCAAGCTGAACATCAATTGCTTCTAGAGGATATGGCTTTTTGAATACATTCCTTGTGCGCTTTTCTTAGGCTTTAATCAATGTACATCTTCGACGGTATTTGCTGAGTTTTCTATCTTAGCCTGCTCATTGTCATTAGTGGACAGTGCAGAGCTTGACAGTAGGCTGTGTTTTCTTTTGAATCTTGCACTGTTGGGTGTAATTGATGGAGGTCTTAAATTGGTAAGCGATGATGAAAGTTCTGTTTTCGCAGTGTCCATATTTTCGTTATTTTGTTTTTGAGTAGCTTGCGTGTTTTTCAATGCATCTGTGCGTGAGTGTTTGTTTACATTTTGGATTGAACAGTGTTTAGCAAGATGTCTTTCTTTTCTGCATGAGAAACAAGTAGCTTTCTTGTTGAAAAAGTAGATCTAGTATGTAGTATTGTCATACTCGATTTTCATATTGGCTGGTAGGTTAGTTATGTCTTCAGGGTTTATAAATACTTTTCGTCTGAAGCTCATTACGTATGTGTAATCTTGATAATTGATGCTTGCTCTGATACAAGTGATTTGAGAAACAGGAATAATATTGAGATCCTTAAATTAATCTTCGATGACATAATGCGGTATGATGGGACACCCGTTAGAAATAATTATTCTTTTGGTTTTTGATATTAGCGATCTAAGTGTCAGCATGTGTTTAATTAAGTAGAAACAAATTATACTGTTGGAAATTCATGAGACGAATAAAACATTAGCTGTCATGACGATTTTTCCAATGGCAAGAGTATTATCTTTGATTGTTAAACCTTCAATTGCATCGGCTACTACTGTTTGATCTTTCTTGGGGAAGTGATCCTGCTGTGTTACTCTGGCGTAGGACACTTTTGTTCAGCATTCATTCTGGGAGGAATTTGATACATTTTGAGTTGGATCACTTTGTGAGATGCCACCCCTGTAGTCAGAGGTCATCTTTGGTTGGGTAGGTGCACAGTCGGACAGTCCAACTGCACTATCTCTTCACTAAATACTAAATACTCGTACGTAAGCCGGATTGTAAACCTCTTTGGTTAAAATTTTAAATCCAGTGAAACCCTTCTATAGCCCTCTCTTCTATTATAGCCTTTCCGAGAATTGACGCCGCGTTGCAGATAGGCGTAACAGGAGCTCCACGAGTTGCACGGGGTGTGCGGTTGACACTTAGACGAGCACTCAGGGGTGAACAAACAAAAGCGTAGAGGGTTATAATGAGTTAGTTCCCGCCCACCGTCAGTCCTGAAATCGGCGCTATAGTAGAGTTTCATTGTAAGATTCAATTGTTCAGTTAGTAAATCAAATACGTTCTTAAAAATTTATTCTTAAATTTAAATTGTCAACAAAAGAGTTTCTCCAAAAGATGATTTCTCACCTCAGAAGATTAATATTCTAGAAATGAAATAGTTTAATTTTCAAGCAATCAGGTGAAAAAGGTCTTTAAAAATATGAATTTTTAACAAACTAATCTAACTTTTAACTAAATAGTTGAATCATCAACTATAAAAGATTAATTTTTAATCAAATAGTCAAATTTTCAACCAAAAAGATGAATTTTCCAGCAAGAAGATTAATGTTTAACCAAAAACATGAATTTCTAATCAAGTTCATTGATTTAAAAAAAAATGGTTTAAGTTTAAAGCTAAAAAGACGAATTATCTACAAAACGGTTGAATCCTAAAAAACCTAAATTATTTTTTTGCAGACAGTTGAATTTTTAATTCAAAAGGATGAATTTTAAACCAACAAGATTATTTTTCGACTGAAAAGGACGATCTTTAACGAAAGACATCAATTTTCAACAACCAAGTTGAATTCCAAAGTTTTATTCCAAAGAATTATATAAAAAAAGGTAGAATTTTAAACCCAAAAATATGATTTTTTATCAAAAACTTTAATTTTTTACCAGTAAGTTTAATTTTCATAACAATAATTTAATTTTTAACTTTATAGTTAAATTCAAACCGAAATATAGGAACTTTTAACCAAAAAATTATGTTTCGACCGAATAATTTAATTCTATACGAAACTGTTGAAACCTTGAAAAAAAACAGATTAATTTTTTAGACCTAAGAATTTGTACTTTTAACCCAAAAGGATGAATTTTCACTCAACAAGATTAATTTTCGACAAAAAAGAAAACAACAAATTTGTAACAAAATAGTTATGTTTTCAATATAAGAAATATATTTTATAATAAAACGATAAATTTGAAAACAAAATGATTTTCAACAAAAAATTTCATCCCTAAAGATGATTTTTGAATAAAAATTAATCGTTTTTAAATAAAATAAATAAATTTTTAACCAAGGAGGTGAGCTTTAGAGCAATATGATTTTTAAACAAAAAAGTTAACTTTGTACGAAACACTTAAATTTTAAGAAAGATAGTTTAATTTTTCACCAACCTGTTGAACCCTCAAACAAAATAGATGATGTTGGACTCAAACAGTTGCATTTTGAATTCAAAACTATGAATTTTTAACCAAGAAGATTAATTTTCCACCATAAAAGATGAATTAAAAAAAATATTACTCGAAGTCGAATAGTCGAATAGTTAAACAATTCAAAAAATTAAATTCTCAAAGAAAAAATCAATAATTTTTAACAAAACAGTTTAAATTTGAGCTAAAGAGAAGAATTTTCAACTAAAATTATGAATCTTAAAAAAAAAATTGTCATCAAAAGAGTTCAGCCCTAAAGATTATTTTTTAACCTAGGAGATTGTTTTTTTAGAAATGCAATAGATAATTTTTTAATCAAGGAGATCATTCTACAACCAAAAAAATGAATTTTTATCACAGAAGATAAAAGTAATACTAAAAAAAAATTTTCAGGTAAACAAAGGATCGTTCTAAAAAACTAAATAATAAAATTATTATAATTTTATCACATAGTTCTTATAAAATAAAGTTGGATTTTTCTGTTTACAATTTCAATAATTTATAAAAAGTGAAAGAAAAAAATTCTTAAAGTAATTATAAAATTAATAGGACGC
>NC_046660.1:20055571-20061973 GCF_010883055.1 Belonocnema kinseyi
TTAAAAATGGAATATTTTATACTGAAATAATACTTCAAAAAGATTTTGAAATTGAATATAGGCGTTCATTTAAGAAGCCATTAATTCGAACTTTACACTTGTGTCACTACTAAGGCTTTGCAATTAAATTAGTTCAAATTTTAACGTTAAAATATTTAAATTATATCATTTTGGACAGACCTAGAATCACCTTGTAAAATCAATCACTGTTCAGTTTTTAATACTCGAACTGCAGTTCAATTTTCAAATTTACTTTCATTTTCTGATTTGTCCCGGTCGCGAGTCTAGCTTAATATTTAAAACAACTTTCATTTTTTTGAAATTGTAATTTTTCGGTTGTAACTTATGGGACAATAATTTTATTCTTTGAAAGATTTTCTACAAATCTTGCTGATAATTTCTACATTCTCATAAAAAATGAGAAGGTATTAGTTTTTTTATGAAAAATAACTTTTTGGGATTTTATCAAATGTCGACGTTTTGAGGCCCCGTGAGTCAGAAAAACAAGTTTTTACGTCGGGGTCTGTTTGTCTGTCCGGCGTCGTCGTTGTTGTCTGTATACCGAATAATTTTCGAAAGACTGGTCCGATTGCATTGGGCTTTAACACACTGTTCGAGGGACCAAAAAGAAAGATCGAGTTCGTTAAACAGCCATTTTTGATGAAAATCCAAAAAGTTGAAGCTTTCTCAAAAATTTTGAGACCACTTTTTTTCAAAATTTGAAAATCTTATCGACAGTTATTTATGATACAAAAAAATATGAACAATTTATCCTGACAACTTTTTTTGATAAAATTAAACTTACCAAAGTTAAAGGATTTTCAAAATCCAAAAAACCAAACGAGAATGGACATTTGAAGCAAAAAAAGCTTGATATGGAAAAAAGTCAAGAGCGAAAAACGCTACTTTTTCAAGGTCCCATGATTATTTTATCACATTCTCATCCATAATGAGAAGAGTTTTATGCGAAAAATGATTTTCGCGAATTTCATTAAATTTCGACGTTTTGAGGCTCCTTCAGTCAGAAAAACAAGTTCTTACATCGGTATCTGTCTGTCTGTCTCTCTGGCGTCTACGTCGTCGTTATTGTGGTTGTCTGTATATCGGATAACTTTTGAAAGAATAGTCGGATTGGATTGTGGTTTGACACACAGATTTTTTTATTTTAAGAATGGTATGTAAAAATTATACTATTTTTATTTTTATAACAAATATTTTTCTTTAATTAAATATTTGCAATAAAAGTGTTTCGAAGAGATTTTTTAAAAATCTTTCGGGGAATAAAATTAGTATTTATAGGTCGACAAAGGTTTGTTTTCTTTACCAAATTTGGCTTTCGTCTAAATTGTTCCAGTTGTTTTTACTATAGTACAATCTACGTTTGCATCTTGGGCGAAGAAGTCCATTCTATTGTTTGATAAATATTATTTGTAAATCAATATTTTTCACAGAAAATTACCCTGAGTTACAGAACGAAATCGGAAATAATAAGAGTTAATTTATTCAGGAACAAGCTTTTTGAACAAAAATGACCTTGAGGGAACCTTTAATATATATTTGTTAATTTATACAAAAATCAGGCGTTATTTTCTTACAAAAAAAATGTGTGTGGGGGGGAGGGCAAATTATCAAAAAATAAATAAAACTTGAAGTTGTATGATTTTAATTTGTAACTAAATAATTTGAGAGGTTTCAATCTAAAATTATCGAACACTTTCCATTCAAAAATTCAGATGAAATATTTAAATAGCTTTAAATTTGAAATTATTCAATATATTCTGAAGACTACAAATTTAAAATGTCTAAATTATTAAGGCTTTAAATATTTTCGAAATTGCTGTTCTGGAGACTAAGTAGCACTTATTCTTTTATTAAGAAATCACAACTAAAATTGTTAAAAAAAAGTTTTTAAAAGTGTTTCAAAAATCTTAAAAAAGGTCAGAGGTTTTAATAGTTCAATATATTTAATAGAATCTCTTTAAATATGAAATTAGTCTATAATTTCTCATGTTTGAGCTACAATTATTCCATTTTAGAGTTATAAATTACAGTCGTGAAAAACTAATAAAACGTTTAAATTAATTTATATATAAAACAAAAAATCTTTTTATAATTCAATCTAAATGCAGCTGCAAAAATTTAATTTGAAATTCGTTGAATTCAAGGTATAGTTTAAAAATAAAACTGAAAGCAAAGGATCGACTTTCAAAAGAAGCGAAAGAAAGTGACTCGCTGGATTGCAAATGAACATGGAAAATGGTGTATTTTCGCATTTTTAAATTTTAAATTCAAACTTTTTTGCCTTTTAACAATTTCAAAAAATTCTGGAAATTCAAACAATAAGGCTGTATTCTGAAAATGAAGCAATTTTAACGTTAAAATTCAACTTCCTAAACTGAAGGCCTAAAAATTTGCAAATTTTACAATTAGTGTTATGTAAATTGTATTGGTATCTTGAAAGAGTATAAATAGTTCTTAAATTAGTTTTTAAATTTTCTGCAGTTTACCTTTTTTACATACCTAGATGTCAAAAAAGCCTACCCAATTTTTTCAAATTTTAATCAATTATTTTCTAAGAGAAAATCACACCTGTTTACCAGTCACTGAAATGGATTAGAAAAAAATTTCCAAGACCCAAGAATAAAAATTGAATGTACAGCGAATTTTTGAAAATTTTAATTGAGATTATCTTTAATTTTGTGATATCAAAAATTTTCATACACATTTCTTTTTAATAATAAAGTAGGAAAAAATCAACAAGATCGAGCGCCGGAATTATAATCAGAGCAAATTTTCTGTAATTCTATGGGGAATAAAATTCCTGAACAGTTTATAATATTAACGAATTTGAAAATTCTCAAATAATAAGACTCCCCAAATAAAATTGTTTCTTAATTAATATTAATTATTTATTAAAACTACGATAATAAAATATTGTTATCAAATAAATTTTTGTTTGATATTTAAAGTGTTAAAAATTATTGTTTGAAGTTGAAATTAAAATTATACAAAAAATTTGAGGACATATTAATATATAAATCACGTGTTTTTTAATTAAGATTTCGATTTTTAAGAAGAACTTTTGTGATTTAAAAAGTACTACATACATTTTCAACCAAAATATCTTATCCAGAAATACATTTCACTTTAATTATTATTTTAAATTTAAACAATAATGTTTAAATACTTCAAACATTAAAAAAGTTGTTTCTTTGGCATAAATATTTGATTATTTCAATTAAAAAAAAAATTGTCAAAGAAAAATGCTTTCAGCACTTATTTATCTTGAAATGTCTTTCTATAATACTTTTTTTAAAATTAAAAATATGATTTTTCGAGAAAATTTTTCTTATAATTGAGAAAAGACTGTACCGAAAACCTGGAGCAAGCTTCAGATCTGAAAAAATTCAGCGATACATACATATCAAACTTTTCTAACCTCAAAAAAATTTTCTACTGCTTGACCGTCATATTTTACGAAGAATGAGAAAACAAGAATTCGACTTCGTATTACGATGAGGGCAGCACCTCGATAGGGCAGAAAATGTGATGCCCTATATATATAATTCCCCACTCCGTCGCCCCGTACCGCATCCACGTTTATAATATCTTTGGTAGAGGCAGAGCTGCCAGATCGTGGATGAAATTTACCCCCACCATACCTAACCCTTGGGAGCCGCAAAACAGAAGGTGCATGATTACCAATGTGAGTTCGTATGTAAGCCGAAAATGCACGATTCGACTTCGGAGTTCTGCTGTACGATGATTGCCGATATGAAGGCTTCGGAAAACTTCGGTAGTCTTCTACTTATATCTCGCTCCCCATTTGAAAGAAATTGAAGAAATTGGCGATTTGGATGTTTTGCGTGATTCTTAATTTCATGCATGCGTCGATTTTCAGGTTATGTTTTCCAGGTGTACATAGTATGGAAATTATTGCTATTACTTACATATATATATATATATAATTAATGTTAAAATTGTAATTATAAAATATTATATTAATATGAACGAATAGTTAATTAACTTTTAATAAAAATAGTTCAACTTTTAACTAAAACAATTAGTTTTCTGCAACAAAAAATTTTAAAAATTGTTTTTAACATAATAGTAAAATTTTAAACCAAAAAATCACATTTTCATCCAAAAAGCTAAATTGTATACTAAAAATAGGCATTTCTAATAAAATACATGAACCTTGCACAAAAGAAATTTATTTTCCATGAAGACTAATTTTCCGAACAAAAAATTAATGTTTATTCATAGTTAAATTTTCGACAACAAAGATTAATTTTCTATCAAGAAAGAAGAGTATTCAATAAAATACAAAAAATTTTAACTAAAAAAAAAACACTTTTCATTTAAACATAGAATAGTTAAATTTGTGGTTAAAAAAATTAATTTTTAACCAAAAAGAAAATAAATTTTCTAAAAAATAGTTACATTTTCCGAAAACAAATTTATCCAACTAATTGATGAATCATCAACCAAAATCAACAACAAAATTTTAAAGGATTCGAAAAATTTGAAAGAATTTTAAAAGATTCCAAGGAATTTTCAATTGATCACAGTAATTTAAAATGATATTTTAAAGGATTTGATGTATATTTTAGGATATTTTGATAGATTTCAAGTAATTTTCAAATTATTTTAATAATTTAGTGTGAGATTTTAAAGGATTTGAAATATTTCTGGGTATTTATTGAATTTTAAGATATTTTCAAGAGCTTTAAAAAATTTTAAAGATTTTCAAAGGTTTTTAAGGATTTTAAATATTTGAGGATGTTTTAAAAGATCCCAAGGAATTTTCAACTTATTTTTATAATTTAAAGGAATTTCAAAGAATTTTAACAACTTTAGCAGGGTTATTTAAAAAAATTCCAAAGTACTGTAGAAATCTTTAAAAGATGTCAAGGTCTTTCAAAATATTTTGAAGGTTTCGAAATATTTGAGAGTATTTTAAAACGTTCCAAGGATTTTTCAATTTTCGACAGTAATTTAATATGAGATTTTAAAGGATTTGATATATATTAGGATATTTTAATAGATTCCAAGGCATTTTCAATTGATTTCAATAATTCAGTATGAGATTTTAAAAGATTTGAAAAATTTTAAGGTATTTTTAAACTTGTAAGCAATTTTCAAGAGCTTTCAAACATTTTAAGCGGTTTTAAAGGATTTAAAAAATTTCAGGATTTTTTTAGAACATTCCAACGAATTTTCAATTAATTTCAATAATTTCAAGCAATTTCAAAGAATTTAAACGTTTTCTTTCTCATATTTTTTTTTTTTGGTTGATGATTCATCAATTAGTTGGATAAATTCGTTCTCCGAAAATGTGACTATTTTGTAGAAAATTGATTTTCTTTTTGGTAAAAAATTAATTTTTTTTTAACCACAAATTTAAATATTCTATGTTTAAATGAAAAGTGATCTTTTTAGTTAGAATTTTTTGTATTTTATTGAATACTGTTCTTTCTTGGTAGAAAATTAATCTTTGTTGTCGAAAATTTAACTATGATTAAACATTAATTTTTTGTTCAGAAAATTAGTCTTCATGGAAAATAAATTTCTTTTGTGCAAGGTTCATGTATCTTATTAGAAATGCCTTTTTTAGTATACAATTTAGCTTTTGGATCAAAATATAATGTTTTGGTTTAAAACTTTACTATTATGTTGAAAACAATGAAAAAATTTTTTTTTGTTCAGTGATGTATTTGATTCAAAATTTGTTTGTTGCAGAAAACTAATTGTTTTAGTTGAAAGTTTAACTATTTCTATTAAAAGTTAGTCAACTATTCATTTATATTAATATAATATTTTATAATTATAATATGAACATTAATTCTATATATGTAATAGCAATAATATCCATACTATGTACACCTGGAAAACATAACCTGAAAATCGACGGATTCATGAAATTAAGAATCACGCAAAACATCCAAATCGCCAATTCCTTCAATTTCTTTCAAATGGGGAGCGAGATATAAATAGAAGACCACCGAAGTCTTCCGAAGCCTTCATATCGGCAATCATCGCACGGCAGAACTCCGAAGTCGAATCGTGCATTTTCGGCTTACACACGAACTCACAGTGGTAATCATGCACCTTCTGTTTTGCGGCTCCTAAAGGGAAGGTATGGTGGGGGTAAATTTCATCCACGATCTGGCAGCTCTGGGTTGAGGCTACCGTGATCTACGGTCGAGAGCTGAACCTTGCGAATAACCCTACTGTGGATATCTCGAATGTATAATTTTTGTCAGTCGGGACTGGGTACGCGCTGTCTTGGGTCAAAATATATGGAATGGAAGCTTCTAATGTGTCCCCTAAGGGTTTACATTTTTCTTACACCTTCTCTATTTCTTTACACACCCTCCACACACTTACTTGGTGGTGGAA